>NC_053025.1:29552183-29612278 GCF_003073215.2 Triticum urartu
AGATCAAAATGCAAAAGGTGAAAGTTTGGGAAAGTCCTTTTATTCCCTCTCATTTAACTTTCAAAAGTTTCGAATTCCACTCAATCATTCACACAACAATCAAATAATCAATCAATCTATCTATTTATTATAACATTCCAAAATTTAGAATTTTGGGATGTTACAAACCTACCACCCTTAAAATGAATCTCATCCTCGAGATTCGGAGAGGCTAGAAAGAAAAAGGTTAGGGTTTGGGGGTCTCCTCAAAATCCATCAATTGTCGCAGGAGGGGGTCTGGGGTGCTACCACCCTTAGAAACATCGTTACGGTCCCATCAATACTCATATACTCCATCCTTATTTTTGACAGGTCCGGTCTTCTCAGATCATAAGGATAATTCCTTCTCTGGCTCTTCCGGAAGCGGCATAACCTTTTCCTCAATTCTTCTATACTTTCATCCTGGTAAGGTTATTCCGAGACTGGGTCTTCTTAGTTGACGGGTCTGGCGCCAATACTAATCAACTATCGATATCCCATGGTGGTCAACAATTTATGATTTCTCCTGCAGGAAATGGGTCTGGGTTGATCCTCGCCGTATAAACTACGGTTGGCAAAAGGCTGTCGTGTACAAGGGAAAAATCCTTATACCATTCTAAGGTTTAATATCGTCATCTCTCTACTATAGGCAAGTCACTCAGATTTACCATCCAATATCGCAAGGCGAACAATAAGAGTAAGTCGGTATGGTGATCAATCCATCCCGCACCCAAATCATTACCTTGTACATGATTTAGCGAATCTCGCATTCTAACACTCGGTCATCCTCACAAGCATTGCAGAATTTCTCTTGTCGACGAACTAACTTTGGATAATTCCATGGGTTCTGCAAGCCAAACAAACATCTATCGTTCCTTCACAACTCTCAGGTTTTGCGTTACTCCTATAAAATTGTCTGCCGATAAACATCGTATCTTCCTCCAGGGTTCTTTCGTCAGCAAGAATGTTCTTGCTTCTTGGCAGGTCCTGGGGCCTGTGGGTTATGGCCCATCTCATCACTTGTAGTCCTTGAACTTATCATCGGGCAACTGATCATTATTCCAACTTCCAACTTCCTAGTATTCTTAAATCCATCCAATTGTATTGTCTTCCTTCCTTCTATTGGCACCAAACTAGGACATGATTACTCAGACTCATCATGGAGTTTCCATTGATCCATATTTCCGACATCATACCTCCTTTATATCCAATAGTAATTTATCTCTTCATCCTCGTGGGATATCCCTCATACCGAGATAAAAACTTATACTTATGAAGTCAGTATTCCACTTCGTGGAACATCATTATCCTTTACAGGGTCAAGCGTCCTTACAGGGGAATATTGGCCATCTCTGCATGGCACTTCTTCAACTGGGAAACGTGAAACACATCATGAACTCCTGACAGTCCTTCAGGTGACTCCAACTTGTTCGCCACTTCTCCCATACGCTCCAAAACTCGGTATGGTCCTACAAATCTCGGGGCTAACTTTCCCTTAACTACAAATTGTTTAACTCCTCGCAGAGGGGTCACACGAAGACATGCTCTGTCTCCAATTTCATAGACTACCTCCTTGCGTTTTTTTAGTCTGCATAACTCTTCTGCCTAGACGGAGCTACCTTCAGTCTATCTCGAATCAACTTAACATTCTCTTCTGACTCCTTGATCACATTTGGTCCAAAAACTGACGGTCTCCAACTTCATCCCACATACTCTTGGGGCATTACACATATCGAGACAAAACTCATATTCATTTTGTCTGAAATCCACTCAATGGAGTATCCTTATCTTTTCTAGGGGTCAACGATTCTTACAGGGTACTACCACCCTTAAAATGCACAAATCTTCCATAGAACATATTTCTCATATCCTCAGAATGGCCAAAATTCTTCTTCATAGAGTAACAACTCATAAAATCCATATCAGTACCAATGATGCTAACTTTATTCATTCTCAAGTGATTACAATCTCTCGCTTTTCCATTACATGTCTCAACTCAACACCTCAATATAAAAGAAATTGTTCTCACTTCTACTACTCCATTTCTTTTGTTGCAAACTCAACTATCTAGCACAAGTTTCCTTCTCCTTGGGGCATTCTCTGGCAAAGTGCCCTGCCCCATTACAACTAGAACATATTACTTCTGACAAGTATCGAGGTTTCCTTTTTGGGCAATTGTTGAGGTAGTGCCCTGACTCCTTGCACCTGTAACAGGTGATATGACTCAGGTCCTTCCTGGAATCCAATCTGCTTCTCTTCCTGGACCTTTCTATGCCAATCATGGCTTCTATTTCTTGTGGGTCATATTCTACTTCCTCTGTCGGGAATTATACTAGATTCCCACTCAAACAATTTTGGGAGATGTGTCCTTCTTCTCCACATAAATAGCAAGACTTAGTGCAGGGTTTACTCGGGTCTTCTTTAGGCGTGTCCTCCATCTCTTCCTTCATCACAACTTCTTCTAAAATTTCCATGAGGGCTCCTTTCTTTACTTCTTTCTTCTGTTGTACGGTCCTTCGTACCATGGGGTAAATGTGACACTGAGAAGGATAGTGGGTAATCCCTTCACACAAGAAACAAGTAATCTGCCTATTTGGGCATTCTTCATCTGGGTGACTTCCTTCAAAATTTGGGCATTCATCCTTGTGTTCTTTATGGGTGTGTCCTACTTCTCCACAAATCTTGCATGCACAAGGTTTCTTCATATCCTTTCCATAAGGCTTCAACTTTTGGGACACAAGCTGAGACTTTGGCAAAGTCAACTTAAATTCTTTCCAAGTGGTTACTCCTTGCCATCCATTGATGGTTTGGTACATTCTCCACCAAGTAGTAGCACCTCTTTCAAAGCACTGTAGAGCATGCTGGGTCATATCCTTTCCGACTATAAGGTTTCTCTTCATGTGATCCTCCATGTTCTGAATCCATTGGTCCATCTCCATTTGACTCATCGGTCCAGAAAATATAAGCTCCTCTTCATTCATCCTCTATTGGGTCCATGGGTTTGGGGTGAGATAAGAGAGAGATAGAGAGGGATGCACACAATACAAACAATGGTTTTGAAAAGACAGATTTTATTTGTGGCTGTCGAGAAAAACATCAAACAATTTATAGCTCACAAACATCGCATCTAACGTAGGTATATAACAGGGGTTTGGTCTTCTAAAGGTCAATAAATCTTCAACGTCTCCAAACTCTTCAAGTCTTGTTCATGCCTCCAATGGCTTCTTCCGATCATGGTTGTCTTCTCAAGTTCTTTTGCCAGATCATCTCTGTTGACGTGAAATCTCTCGTGACATCCTTTAATATTCCGGAGTTGCATTTCAAACTTCTAGGTTTCAACATCCTTGGCATGAACCATGGTCCTACTATCCTTCAGTTCCTGACAAATCTCTAGTATCTCGAGGTTTTGCTTATCTAGCTTGGCTACTTTCATCTTCTGGGTCCTAAGTTCTTCATGAATGGCCTCCTTGTCAAATATGACTTCCTACAAGTCCATCTTAAACTTCTTGATGTAATACTCCAGATCCTGGTGATACACCGGCCTAGGTTAAAACTTCATCTCTTGCTGATAGGTGCTCCATCAGCCTTCTACCATCCAATCCTTCCATGCATATGCATGCTTAACTCAGCACGGTGAAAATATCATAAGCGGGCGATAACCTCATGGATAGTCGTGGTTCTGCTCTTGTCATTTCCATGAGCTATCTCTCCATAGGTGATATCTCCTGCCTTAGGATTTTCCTTGACAGAACTTTAAGTTTTTAACTCTCCATGCTCCGGTCTTTCTCCGATACACCCTGATCTCGGGCATTGACAAATTCCATAATCTGTCAAGTTCCATAAGGGTAGCCTTCCTAGGTCATACAAATCTAGGGATTCTTCAGAGCCTTCAAATTCTCCTAGTCTTCGGAGTCTTCAACTGTTGTAGTTTCCATTGCACAGTAAAATCCTCTTCATTCCGAAGCGGTATTAGTTGTCCAATATCTTGTACTTCTTGGAGTGGTCTCATCCGTCGAATCTTCAAGTGATCCAAAGGGAAAAGGGATATGGTCTCACTAAAAGGGAATTTTTGAATAAGCTCAGAAGAGAAGAGAGGTAAAAGATCTTTTTGAAAGGGAAAGTTATAGAGAAAAATCTTTGCTATGGGCTTTCTAGTTTCTAGGGTCATGTCCTACAGTCAACATGTGCTCTGATACCATCTTGTAGCGACCCGACCCGAATGGATCAAGTCTCTGTGCTTAAGTGCCATCCCTGGATCGGTATGCTGACACACACAGTACTCGAGGATTTATAACAGAGGTAAATCACATGTAAAAGTAACGTAAATACTATTACCTCAATCCAAATAGCGGAAGTAACAAGGTTGTGGATTCCCATCAACACCAACGGCAAAGTTGAGCGTATAAATCGTAACCCTAACATATCACTTACTCGTCGTAAGATATCCTGCAACATGAGACGCTGCAGCCACAGAGGGTCAGTACATTGAATGTACTGGCAAATTCACACCATAGAGAATGATGAATAAAGGCTATCACTACATGCATATTTTGGTTGGTGGAAAAGCTCTATGGTTATAGGGTTTTTGCGAAAAGCCAATTTTTCCCTACTGGAAAGGAATAAATTTTATTTAACTATCATGGTGGTTGTTGAACATTGAGAATGGTTGACAACATTCTCAATCCCAATTAAGCATCATCATTAAAACCCAACAATATTCATTTAAAGTAATGTGATGAGATTCACATGATAATCCAGGTACTAGATACTCAAGACGTCCATAACCGGGGACACGGCTAATCATGATTAGTTTGTACACTCTGCAGAGGTTTGCGCACTTTTCCCCACAAGACTCGATCGCCTCTGTTTGGTTTCTCGCACTACATGGTGTTTGAGAAGACGGATGACCGAGACATAGTCTTTCAGAAGCGCTAGCACCTTACGATGGATAGACCGTTACACCTACTTTCCCCTACATCTACTAGTCTACCCTGTAAGAGTTCGCACGACTTAATCAACTATGCTAGAGCCCATAATAGCTTGTGGCTGGACACGGAAGTTTCTAGTATGAAAAATCTCATGATCCCTTTGAGACTGGGTGGCGGTCCATAAAAAACAGGCAATCCTGGTCTACCCAGGTGCCTAGACAAGCAATCCTGGAATACCAAGGTGCCTCAATCCACCCAGATGTGTGTTTAAGTTGCCACCTTAAGTAAACCATCAATTAAAAATCTCACATCTGTCATGAATACTCTCAAACCCAATCCACGTCTACGAGCATAGCATGGCACTATAAGCATAACATAATAGTAACTCCCAATGGGTTTGATAATAAACAGGTAATAGGTACTACCTCAACTACTTCCCATCCCACAATTTAATTAGATCCTAATCATGCAATGTTTGAGGTTTGATCTAATGCAATAAAAACTGGGTATGAAAGAGGTATGATCAAAGTGTGAACTTGCCTGCAATGTTGATGAAGATGATTCGCACTCATAACTCTTGATAGTTCTACTCGTCACACTTCGGTCAATCTATCATAAGCAAGTAATAGTAACCACACATAAGCAATCACTCAAAAGATCAGAAAGAACGAAGAAGACGATTCGGAAAACATCAAAACCAAGCAAATAAATCTTGCAACATAAAACAATTTCTAACAGTACCAAAATTATGTGAATTTGGCCTTATCAGAAAGTTTAGGTCAAGAGCTCCGATTTGCAAAAAGAATCAACTAAATTGGAGTTACGAAACTCAAGTTATGATCAAACGAAGCTTGAATTCAAATCTGATCTAATTCAAATTTTAATGTTTTCAAAAACATGTTTAAGTGGTTTATCTGGATAGAGGAGATCATAACGAAGAAGTGGGCGTTGGTTTCGTTGGATTTGGACAAACGAGTAAAAAGTTTATAGTCGTTTGAAAACCAAGGGCTAATCTGTAAATAAAATCATCACAGATAGGTCCCTGGCCGAAAACTAAAATAAAAAAGAAAAATCCTATCGAACGAACATTCGCTAAACAGATGTACAGAAAGAAAACGTTCACTAAAACTAACTAAACAGAAAACGTTCGTTAAGTAATAAACCTAAAAAAACCTAGGTTTTTTTTCCAAAAAACCGAACTAAAAGGAAAACCGAGAAAACCGGGCGGCGATTATACCAGTTCGATCGGTTTTTCGCCGAAAACCGGCGGCGGCGAGGTTGAACTTCGGCGACAGCGGTGCGGACTCCGGCGACGGCGAGCTCCGGCGCGGCGCGGCTTCACGACGAGGAGCGTGGGCAGCGCGGGGTGCACGGCAGCGGGCAGCAGGCGAGCGGCGGCTTGCGGCAGCGGGCGGCAGGCGGCGACGGCGACGTGATGCGGTGGGCGGCGGCGCGAGAGGCGAGGAGGAGAGGGGGTGGCCGGCTCCGGGGCGCTATCTAAGCGGGGAGGCGAGGCCTGCCGTGGGCGAGGGGCAGCGACGGCGTGGCGGCGCCGGATCCGGGAGGAGTCCCGGTCGCGCACGGGAGGAGGGAGGCGGCGGCGACTTGGGCTGGCTGGGCTGGGCGCGGCCCAGTTCGGTCGGCACATTTTTTTATAAAGATTTTCTTTTTTCCCAAACAAACAAAACAAATAAAAACAAATATAAATAAAAATATTATATAGGCATAATATATCAAATTTTCAGAAAAAGATTTCCAACAACATGGACATTTTTCTAGCATTAAATAAAATACACATAAATTCTAATAATTCAAACAGTGCTCCTGCTCTAATAAAATCCAATAAAAAAATTTTAAAAATACCAAAATGATTTCAAATTAATTTTTTCTCCAATTTTCTATTGTAGGAATCATGTTACCCTATTTTCCATGTATTTTGTTTTTGGAGAAAAATAATTTGAATAAAACTCAAATAACTCCAAATTGAAAATAAATTCAAAAGAACTTTGAATTTAATTCTTTGAAACTCCCAACTCATATTTCATATAATTTGAAGAAGTCATTTTATCTTCTCTCATGAAAATCATTGAGCTGCATGAAGTTTATGAATTGAAATATTTCCAAATGAAATTCAATTATTTTCAAATACCCTTTCATTTAATTTAAATGGAAGAAGTCATATCATCTTCGCTCAAGGGTTTTGTATTTGAAAAGAATTTGAATTCATGGAGATCAGAAAGCAAATATGAAAGTTTGGGAAAGTCCTTTTATTCCCTCTCATTTAACTTTCAAAAGTTTCGAATTCACTCACTTTCAGACAATCAATCAAACAATCAATCAAATCTATCTATTTAATAACATTCCAAAATTTAGAATTTTGGGATGTTACAGTAGAGGTACTCGTGATCTTGGAGACGGTAGTTGTACATGTTCGTTTCGAAGAGATACTTGACGAAACCAACGTCTTCGGGGCGCCGGTAGTTGTACACTTGGTTTTGTCGGATCCACGTCGACGGTAGTGCTACATCTGGTAGTGGAACTTGACGGGTCCGAGGGCTCCGGGCGTCGTGGTACTTGCGAATCCGAGTGGTCGAACAGGTTCACGAAGAAACTTATGTGACGTCATGGAACTTGGCGCATCCAAAGGGAACTTGACGGGTCCGAGTCCTCCGGGAGCCGACGGTAGTGTCGTGGTACTCGGCGTCTTGGTGAACCCACATGATGGTATTTATTCACTCGACAGTCTTTGGCGACGGTAGTCATACATGGTTTGTAGTCGTACACTCTCCGTAGATGTTCGGTGTTGTCACCGTTCATAGTCGATGTAGTTAAACTTGAGGGTCGTCGACGTCATGGTACTTGGTATCTTGGCGCCCTCTTGGGCTTGACATAGATGGAACGAAACGCGACGATTGGTACTCGGTGTTTAGCAACAACAACATAGGGGACTTGGTTGACACTGGGCATCGAGAAGAGGAGTGTGCTCGCTCGAGTATGGGACTGGTCACAGTCAATGCGCGGGGCGCACGTGCGGGCGGATCTGGCAGGCAGTAGCACTTCTCTCCTCATCGGTTGAGGCCGAGGCGAAATGGAGCATGGTGAACAGACAGCGAGGCAAGGGAGCTCGGGGCGGCTGCATGCCTTCAGGAGCGATGCATGGGTGCAGTCGTGTGTGGAGAGAAGCCCGGCAGGGGAGCTGACGGAGGGGGGCGGAGGAGGCCGCAAAGGGCTTGCCGGCGAGAAGGCTAGGAGGGGCGGCGCTGGGGACCTGCTGGTCATCGGGGCTTGGCACGCTGGCGACAGAGGACGACGAGGTGGCGAATGAGGAGCTCTACTCCGAGGAGCTGGTTGCCAGTGGCGTGATGGACGGCAGGGTCGAGCAGGAGCAGGGGTTCGCCGGTATGGCAGTAGGCACAGCGATGTGAAGCGGGAACGGCGATGATGTGCAGAAGGATGGCGAGGTTCAACGACGGCGCACGAGGTCATGCTGGCATGGGGAGGTGCTTTGCTCCGGCGAGGGCGAGGTCCGGTGGCGAGGGAGCCCTGGCCTGGAGGATGTCGGGAGGCGCGAGGTGATCGGGCATGTCCCTGTGTGTGGAAGTGGCAGCGGGCAGGAACGAGGTGAGGGATCGAGGGGAGAGGATCGGGTAGGTTAGGGTTAGAGGTTAGATGGGTGCGGGCTGGGCTGCAGATGGCCTAGGCCACTACTAGGAAAAGGCCTACTAGTGGCGCACCAGTTTTGCCTAGTAATGGCGCACTACTAGTGCGCCACTAGTACCACGCCACTAGTATTTTTACTAATGGCGCACCACTGGTGCGCCATTAGTATCTGGTATACTAATGGCGCACCACGCCGTGCGCCATTAGTATAGGCCACCATGCGCCATTAGTATTTGGCATACTAATGGCGCACTGTGGGGTGATGCGCCATTAGTATGAATATTAGGTTTTTTTACTTTTCTGAATTTTGTACAGGTTACAAAATATATTATTGGACAGAATATAGTCAGCACCCCACAGCAAGAGCAGATTCATCGAATACAATAGAAGATTAGTCTCCGAATACAATTCATCATATTAGTCTCCGAATTCAAAAGACTGAACAAAGATAGAACATTACAGGTCTCGAGACCGCGAGTAGCGAGTTTGTCGGAAGTAATACTAAGATAGACATTACAAGGTAAAATAGCATAAAACAATATAGAACATTACAAGTCTCGAGACCGCGAGTAGCGAGTTTGTCAGAAGTAATTGTTCCTAGCACATGATCATCAGTATTAGGCAGGACCTAAATACCCTATTTAAGGTAAAATAGCATAAAACAATATAGACCCTGACTCTCCATTATGGAGAATGGAGATCATCCTGTCTCCAATTCTTGCGCTTCACTTCCTTTTGCTTCCAAGAACCTCCTTACGACTGTCCATACATTTTTTCCATCCTTTGATTTTCATGTCTCCATTTCTTTTAGAAATCTCGTATGGACAGTTGAGATTCGTAGGATGACCTGGCTGTATGTTCAAAACATTAAGACTACCTTTCTGATACATCAAATGAGGCACACAATTCTCTGGGATTATCTGTTGAAAAACATAGTAATAACTTCATAGTTAGCAATGATGTACTAGTTTTAGAAGTATGCAAAAGATGCACGGATGTCGTAATAGTAAAAATCTTACCAGGGTATCTCCATGGTAGTTACCGTAGTTGAACACATGCACTAGTGGCACGTATTTACCATAATGTTGAGGAGTTTGATTGTGGATATTGTAATTCTCAATGTCAGTACAAAATCCGACCAGATGATTTTTCTCCTTGTAAGTTGTTAATTCGGAGCCATCGGTGTAGTGGGTTTTGTCTACCATCTCCCGCACATTCTTTGAACAATAAAAATAAGCTGTCAATGGAAATAAGCTGTCAACTATTTTGAAATAAACAATATAAATTAGCTAATAACTATGTTTGAGAAACTCACATAGCGGTAGAATTGGAGGCGTATCAACAAGGACCCAAATGTCCATATTGTCTTGGTTGATGTCAGGATTACCAAGATCCATGGTGATAAGCATACCCTCATCAAAACCATACATCTTGCAAAATGCTTCCCAATTTTTGCAACCAAAATGGGTTACTCTCAGAATTATACAGATTTACTTCAAAGTCCACATCGTGATGAGTCCTTAGGTGAATTTTCTTTGTTTCAGAAATTTCATGGTCTTCAAAATCCATCCTCTCCAAGACATAGCGTCTTGCATGGCATGGGATAAGCTATACTCGAATTGTAAAAGATGAAAATTACACGTTGAAATAGTTGAAGTCATGCTTAATTATGAAAATAACACTTGTCGTCGTTGTGTACCGTTTCAACTTCGAAGGTCTCCTCGAGCTTAATGCTGAAGCGCCGATCATCGTCCAAGTGAGGCATGTCGCACAGACCTCGATCGTCGTGGCACCAGTCGCACTCCCTCGGGATACTTCCATCGTCCGATGACGATGACGACATATCCTACATTCATAATTCAAAACTACATCATTTAGGGTTTGTCGACACCGAGGCATCCTAAAAGCTAAGCTTTCATCATTTAGGGTTTGTCGACGCTGAGGCACCCTAAAAGCCTAAGCTTTCATCATTTAGGTTCTTATCGACACCGAGGCACCCTAAAAGCCAAGGTTTTATCATTTAGGGTTTGTCGATGCCGAGGCACCCTAAAAGCCTAAGCTTTCATCATTTAGGTTCTTATCGACACCGAGGCACCCTAAAACCTATGGTTTAATGCAGGAAAAATAAACGGGCGGTTGATCCTACTTAATTAAGTACTAAGATACCCCGGCCCATGCATTAGTCGCAAGTACCCCATATGTCCTATTTTTAGCAAAGTCATGCTAAAATTCACGGAAAATTTCAGCCCGACCTTTGCTGAAAATAGGACATATGGAGTACCCGAATTTTCCGGAACGGAAGTTAATCGACATTCCAGCAAATTCAAGGGCCTCTCGGGGTACCTGCAAAATCATTATCCCCGCGTAATGAAGTTGCCAATGGGTCATTTCAAAAGATCACAAGTAGCATCATCACAAGTACAACATCATCACAAGTAGCATCATCAGAAGATCACAAGTAACGCACTTTGGTCTTCTAGTTACAAAACAAAACTGACATAATTCTAGATGTCATAATCAGATCAAAATTTCAAACCACACACTTACTTTCAACTATAAACAAAACTGACTTGCTGTTAATGAACAGTGGCTAAAGATGTATAAAACTCCATTGCAAATGTGCGATGTCAATAAAACAACTCATGGAAGTAACTACTAGCAGCATGTCATTATCATGGCAGTCCACTATATATTTTTATGACAAAATACATCATTATCAAGGCACATTATGGCCATTTTCTTACATGATGCTAACTGTACCTAACTGAATTTTTTGACAGTAGGGCACATTATGGCCATTAGAAGGTTATCCACCTTTGTGAAATTCTGAAGATGCCAAACTATAGTCACCTCAAATCTGTCCTTTGTAAGGTTGACAAGGCAGAATGGCATTACCTCAAACATCATTCGGGAAGCTTGAGGAGGGGTGGTAGTGGAGAGGAGGAACTAATCTGGGACGACAGTGGAGAGGGCGGCGAGGAGGAGGGGTGGTGATCTTCCCGGAGGATCTCTCAACCTCTTTGGAGGAGGGGACCTGCTTCCAAAAGCAAGAAAAACACAATTAATGTGGCTGGCGATCTTACTGCCCAAAATCCACACATGGAGGTTGCTGAATTGAAGATAAAATACAGTTAACGGGATGCATGCGAGGAGGAGGACTTACCCTTGTCGTTGTCGATGAGCGGCGCCTCCGGGTCACGCCACCGTCGAGGCGGGGGGCGTAGAGCGCGAGGACGTGAGCGGCGGAGGGGGAAAGGTCCATAGCCTAGCGTCAGCGGCGGCGCCGCCGCCTTCGTTTACCAAGACGGAGGGGGTAGTGGGGCAGGACCCGACTAAGACACCTGCAAGGGAGTCGGAGGGGGAGGAGAGCAGGTCGGAGCACAGAGTCGGCGGCCAAAAGGGGGAGGGCAGGCGGCGTCGGCGGCCAAAACCCTAACATCGGCGGCGAAATGGAGGAGGGCGGCGGCGGGTGGGGCACGAGGCCGAAGGTGATGGACGGGCGAAGGAGGAGGGGTGCTTATGGGCGGAGGAGACCGGGCAGCGGCGCAGTGGGTGGGGCGACGGCGCAGTAGGTGGGGCGGGGGTGCAGTGGGTCGGCGGCGAGGCCCAAGACGGCGAGGCGGGGCGCGGGTCGTCGGAGCAGCCGGGTGTGGAGCGAGGGAAGTGGAGGAGGGGATAGGATCAGGCGAATTAGGGGGAGATTACTAATGGCGCACCCACTGGCAGTGCGCATTAGCTAGGGGGAAAAACTTTAGTTAATGGCGCACCTGTGGACAGTGCGCCATTACTAGTTTTAATAGTAATGTGGCGCACTTTCTACATGATGCGCCATTAGTATGTTTGGAAAAATGAAAAAAATTTGTTACTAGTGGCGCACCATGTATCTAGTGCGCCATTAGTGTCTTCCACACTAATGGCGCACCTGCACATGGTGCGCCACTGCTATATTGTTAGTTGGTGCACCACATGGTCAGGTGCGCCATTACTGTCAATTCCATCTATAGCCCTTTTGCTAGTAGTGAGGTGCAAATGGGCCGGTCTTGCTGCCTGAAGATGGATGGCCTCAGGTGGTGGGTTGCGACTGGGCTGAGGCCCTGCACACACACACACTGTCTCTCTTCCCTAGACTAATCTCTCTGTTTAACAAATAAACAGTGAGTAAGGAAAAGTAGAGAGAGATAGGAGAAGAATTTGAGTAGGACGCCAATTTTATTGGACTCGTAAAAAGGAGCTTGATCCAAGAAAAATAGGAGTGGGCATGGATGAAAGATTAAATTCAAATTCCTTTGAATTTAATCCAAATGGTTTGAACTAGGACGGGTTTGAGAAGTGTCCAAAATGTTCAGATTTTTAGAGGAGCCTCGATAAAAGAGATAAAGAATTGTTGCCAAGGTTTGGAGGTGAAACTTAAAGTGGGATAGGCATGGGAATTATTTTGCAAGTGTGTTCCGGTTAATTCCAAACAAATGGAATATTTATAATAGCTCCATAATTATTAGGAGGATATGTTATAAAGAGAAATCACCATGTGAATTCCCTCGACTTAAATGGATCGAAGATCCATGAAAATTATTTGGTTGAGTTTAAAAAATCAAATGACATGCTGGCATGATGACATGATGCAATGCAAAAATAAATAGAGCAAGCACAAATGAAACACACCGAGGTCACGAAAGTATGGGAGTCTTCTGGAGCGTCGGTCTTGGGGCGTCACAACACTCCTCCACTTACAAGAGATCTCGTCCCGAGATCTAAGGATGGCACCGGAGAGAAACGAAAGAGGAAGAGGTAAAACAAAGTTGCTTCTTTGACAAACGAGTGAAACCATGAACTTTGAGAGGTTAAAAAATTTCAACGAAAGAATACAACGGAGATGGATGAAGTTGAGAACACTCTGTTACATGAGAGGAACAAGGAACATTATGAGAACCTTGTAGGTTGCAAAGCTATGAATGAGGAGCACAATGGACAAGAAGGAATTGAAACAACTCTGGTTGAAACGAGATAAACAAGGGACAAGGAAGAACAAATTCGAACAACACTCCGGTTAAATGGATAACCAAGAAAAAGAACATGATCTTCACAATCCGAGATGACGAGTGAAGAGAGCAACATCACAATGCCTTCGGAAGGAAGAATAGACGATATATCATTGGAATCACAGAATGGAGAAGAAAAAGTCAGCTTCTGCCACCAATGAACTAGGAAAACACCCTTCCAAGAAGGTTAAAATAGAGTTGTTGGAAAAACCAACAACTAAACGAATAAGCTTGTAGTGGGCTTATGGAAAACATCTCAAAACTGAGGTGAAATTTTGCCACTAACGGGAACAATTGCTTTCTTGAGATTAACGAAGAGATGAAAGCTTGGTCCACCAAGATGATAAAGAGATAACTTGGGTCGTAGATAAGCACCACAATAACAACATTCTTTAGGGAAGGCTGTAGGTGAAACATAACCCAAGATAACTCCAACAAAGAGATTGATTGGTTGAAAATATCTCTTGAGCGAAGAGAAAATGATGGATTTAAATATGTCACTCTTGAAAACTTGTGAATCATGAAACATGAAGGGAGATTATCAACAATGACATAACACCACCTCAAAAGATGAGATAGGAAGAAGTGCACTTCAGAAGCAAGATGAATATTGCTTGAACTCCTCAAAATAATACATGTGCTGAACACCATGTTTATTTTAGGGTAAAGCTTGGCGGATCTTAACTTCGAGAGAAATCTCGAAGAAAAAATTCAGAATGAAAGGAATCCTTGACGAACCATCATGTAGAGCCTCCATGAAGAACTCCGTTAATAAAAGGATGATAGAAAGAAAGAGAAGTTGAAAGCACAAGATGAAGCCTTGCAATGATTAGATGGAGCTTTGAAATGATATAATTGAAATAACTTGGAGCTCCTGAAAAAGGAAAAGATGAAACACATGAAACCGAGAATTGATATCATGAACGAACTCCGAAAGAAAAGAATTGAACCACCTGGAGGAAACAAAAATAAGATTTACTGTATGTTTATCTTTCATCAACTTAAATTGATGACAAGCAACGGGTTTGGCATACTACTTATTCTCGTTGAGAAGGATTAGGAAATATATAGAGCAAACTTGGGAAGGTCTTCAACGAACCACCGGTAGGACTGAAACAACGAATAAATTGATATGATAATGGCGGAATAGAAATCTTGAACAAACCGCCATAAGAACTGAAAATGAACGAAGAAAAGATAAAGAAACACCGGGAAGAATTATAAATGAATGAAAATACTTGAGGGAATTTGATATAAGAGAACGAAGAGATCACGAGCTGATTAGAGAATACTTGAATGATGCACCGGTAAGATTTGGAGAATGAGAGCTGAAAGCTGAGAATGAATAATTCTGAGATGATGGCCTTCGTAGGAATAAAATGGAAAGAACTCATGAAATACTTCGGATGGGTATGAAAAGAGTTCTCATGATTGGAAATGATTTGAGAGGATGTCATCAAGCTTGAACTACGCATCTTCAAGAGAACGGGGAACGATTTAAGAGAAAATCTTCTTCAGTCTTCAAATGCAGAGAATGATGATGAGAAACACCATCAAGAATTGTTTAGACACTCCGGGAGAATAAAAAGCGAAGAGGTTGAGCCAACGATGAAAAGAATTTGAAAGATCTTGGAGAAAGACATTTGACTGATGATAATTCATTCTTACGTCAACGTTTGAAAAGAATTTGGGAATCACTTTGGGAAAAATTAGAAGAGTCAAGTAAGATCCTGGAAAAGACCTGTGGGTTATTTGCCCACTCCAAAGATACACCGTTGAACAATTAATTGAAAAGAGAGATTGCACCAGTTGAATTAAATGGCTCGAAAGAGATAACAACCTCGAGATATCTTGGACGGATTAAGAATGAAAACACGATTCTCCTGAGATATCTTCAGCACTCCGGAACAAATGAAAGGCGAGAAGTGGATGATTAAGAGGTCCACCCACATGAGAAAGCATTTGAAAGGAGCAAAAGGATATGATCAACACCGAAAACTTGAATTGAATCCCCTGGAGAAGAAAAGAGAACGAAGAATGATAAACTTGAAGCTCCCTTAGCATCTTCATGAGAACCCCCGAGTAAAAACATTGAAGGAAAGAATGAAGAAACTTCACATCCATAAGATGGATACTTGATTCAGAAATCCGAGTCCTTGAAGATAAAGGTTGGGAGATTGGGCAAACAAAGGCAACTTGGGTCGGATGAAACGAACACCGTTGAGAAAAAGCATAGAATTGATCTTGTGAATGTTGGAATGATCGGATGCACTTGGAGAGAAACACGCCAGTTGGAAAAGAGTTGACATGACAACCTTAGTGATCAAGAAGGATTAGTATGCACATAGAAATATGAGTCGAACAACACTCCAGTTAAATGGATAAGGAAGAAAAAAACATGATCTTCACAATCTGAGATGATGAATGAAGAGAGCAACATCACGATGCCTTCGGAAGGAAGAATAGACAATATATCATTGGAATCACAGAATGGAGAAGAAAAAGTCAGCTTCTGCCACCAATGAACTAGGAAAACACCCTTCCAAGAAGGTTAAAACAGAGTTGTTGGAAAAACCAACAACTAAACGAATAAGCTTGTAGTGGGTTTATGGAAAATATCTCAAAACTGAGGTGAAATTTTGCCACTAACGGGAACAATTGCTTTCTTGAGATTAACAAAGAGATGAAAGCTTGGTCCACCAAGATGATAAAGAGATAACTTGGGTCATAGATAAGCACCACAATAACAAAATTCCATAGGGAAGGCTGTAGGTGAAACATAACCCAAGATAACTCCAACAAAGAGATTGATTGGATGAAAATATCTCTTGAGCGAAGAGAAAATGATGGATTTAAATATGTCACTCTTGAAAACTTGTGAATCATGAAACATGAAGGGAGATTATCAACAATGACATAACACCACCTCAAAAGATGAGATAGGAAGAAGTGCACTTCAGATGCAAGATGAATATTGCTTGAACTCCTCAAAATAAGACATGTGTTGAACACCATGTTTATTTTAGGGTAAAGCTTGGCGGATCTTAACTTCGGGAGAAATCTCGAAGAAAAAATTGAGAATGAAAGGAATCCTTGACGAAACATCATGTAGAGCCTCCATGAAGAACTCCGTTAATAAAAGGATGATAGAAAGAAAGAGAAGTTGAAAGCACAAGATGAAGCCTTGCAATGATTAGATGGAGCTTTGAAATGATATAATTGAAATAACTTGGAGCTCCTCAAAAAGGAAAAGATGAAACACATGAAACCGAGAATTGATATCATGAACGAACTCCGAAAGAAAAGAATTGAACCACCTGGAGGAAACAAAAATAAGATTTACTCTATGTTTATCTTTCATCAACTTAAATTGATGACAAGCAACGGATTTGGCATACTACTTATTCTCGTTGAGAAGGATTAGGAAATATATAGAGCAAACTTGGGAAGGTCTTCAACGAACCACCGGTAGGATTGAAACAACGAAAAAATTGATATGATAACGGCGGAACAGAAATCTTGAACAAACCGCCGTAAGAATTGAAAATGAATGAAGAAAAGATAAAGAAACACCGGGAAGAATTATAAATGAATGAAAATACTTGAGGGAATTTGATATAAGAGAACGAAGAGATCACGGGCTGATTAGAGAATACTTGAATGATGCACCGATAAGATTTGGAGAATGAGAGCTGAAAGCTGAGAATGAATAATTCTGAGATGATGGCCTTCGTAGGAATAAAATGGAAAGAACTCATGAAATACTTCGGATGGGTATGAAAAGAATTCTCATGATTGGAAATGATTTGAGAGGATGTCATAAAGCTTGAACTACGCATCTTCAAGAGAACGGGGCACGATTTAAGAGAAAATCTTCTTCAGTCTTCAAATGCAGAGAATGATGATGAGAAACACCATCAAGAATTGTTTAGACACTCCGGGAGAATAAAAAGCGAAGAGGTTGAGCCAACGATGAAAATAATTTGAAAGATCTTGGAGAAAGACATTTGACTGATGATAATTCATTCTTACGTCAACGTTTGAAAAGAATTTGGGAATCACTTTGGGAAAAATTAGAAGAGTCAGGTAAGATCCTGGAAAAGACCTATGAGTTATGGGCCCACTCCAAAGATACACCGTTGAACAATTAATTGAATAGAGAGATTGCACCGGTTGAATTAAATGGCTCAAAAGAGATAACAACCTCGAGATATCTTGGACGGATTAAGAATGAAAACACGATTCTCCTGAGATATCGTCAGCACTCCGGAACAAATGAAAGGCGAGAAGTGGATGATTAAGGGGTCCACCCACATGAGAAAGCATTTGAAAGGAGCAAAAGGATATGATCAACACCGAAAACTTGAATTGAATCCCCTGGAGAAGAAAAGAAAACGAAGAATGATAAACTTGAAGCTCCCTTAGCATCTTCATGAGAACCCCTGGGTAAAAACATTGTAGGAAAGAATGAAGAAACTTCACATCCATAAGATGGATACTTGATTCAGAAATCTGAGTCCTTGAAGATAAAGGGTGGGAGGTTGGGAAAACAAAGGCAACTTGGGTCGGATGAAATGAACACCGTTGAGAAAAAGCTTAGGATTGATCTTGTGAATGTTGGAATGATCGGATGCACTTGAAGAGAAACACGCCAGTTGGAAAAGAGTTGACATGACAACCTTAGTGATCAAGAAGGATTAGTATGCACATAGAAATATGAGTCGAACAACACTCCGGTTAAATGGATAAGCAAGAAAAAGAACATGATCTTCACAATCCGAGATGATGAATGAAGAGAGCAACATCACAATGCCTTCGGAAGGAAGAATAGACAATATATCATTGGAATCACAGAATGGAGAAGAAAAAGTCAGCTTCTGCCACCAATGAACTAGGAAAACACCCTTCCAAGAAGGTTAAAACAGAGTTGTTGGAAAAACCAACAACTAAACGAATAAGCTTGTAGTGGGCTTATGGAAAACATCTCAAAACTGAGGTGAAATTTTGCCACTAACAGGAACAATTGCTTTCTTGAGATTAACAAAGAGATGAAAGCTTGGTCCACCGAGATGATAAAGAGATAACTTGGGTCATAGATAAGCACCACAATAACAAAATTCCTTAGGGAAGGCTGTAGGTGAAATATAACCCAAGATAACTCCAACAAAGAGATTGATTGGATGAAAATATCTCTTGAGCGAAGAGAAAATGATGGATTTAAATATGTCACTCTTGAAAACTTGTGAATCATGAAACATGAAGGGAGATTATCAACAATGCCATAACACCACCTCAAAAGATGAGATAGGAAGAAGTGCACTTCAGATGCAAGATGAATATTGCTTGAACTCCTCAAAATAAGACATGTGCTGAACACCATGTTTATTTTAGGGTAAAGCTTGGCGGATCTTAACTTCGAGAGAAATCTCGAAGAAAAAATTGAGAATGAAAGGAATCCTTGATGAACCATCATGTAGAGCCTCCATGAAGAACTCCGTTAATAAAAGGATGATAGAAATAAAGAGAAGTTGAAAGCACAAGATGAAGCCTTGCAATGATTAGATGGAGCTTTGAAATGATATAATTGAAATAACTTGGAGCTCCTGAAAAAGGAAAAGATGAAACACATGAAACCGAGAATTGATATCATGAACGAACTTCGAAAGAAAAGAATTGAACCACCTGGAGGAAACAAAAATAAGATTTACTGTATGTTTATCTTTCATCAACTTAAATTGATGACAAGCAACGGATTTGGCATACTACTTATTCTCGTTGAGAAGGATTAGGAAATATATAGAGAAAACTTGGGAAGGTCTTCAACGAACCACCGGTAGGATTGAAACAACGAATAAATTGATATGATAACGGCGGAAGAGAAATCTTGAACAAACCATCGTAAGAATTAAAAATGAACGAAGAAAAGATAAAGAAACACCGGGAAGAATTATAAATGAATGAAAATACTTGAGGTAATTTGATATAAGAGAACGAAGAGATCACGAGCTGATTAGAGAATACTTGAATGATGCACCGGTATGATTTGGAGAATGAGATCTGAAAGCTGAGAATGAATAATTCTGAGATGATGGCCTTCGTAGGAATAAAATGGAAAGAACTCGTGAAATACTTCGGATGGGTATGAAAATAATTCTCATGATTGGAAATGATTTGAGAGGATGTCATCAAGCTTGAACTACGCATCTTCAAGAGAACGGAGCACGATTTAAGAGAAAATCTTCTTCAGTCTTCAAATGCAGAGAATGATGATGAGAAACACCATCAAGAATTGTTTAGACACTCCGGGTGAATCAAAAGCGAAGAGGTTGAGCCAACGTTGAAAAGAATTTGAAAGATCTTGGAGAAAGACATTTGACTGATGATAATTCATTCTTACGTCAACGTTTGAAAAGAATTTGGGAATCACTTTGGGAAAAAATAGAAGAGTTAGGTAAGATCCTGGAAAAGACCTGTGGGTTATGGGCCCACTCCAAAGATACACCATTGAACAATTAATTGAAAAGAGAGATTGCACCGGTTGAATTAAATGGCTCAAAAGAGATAACAACCTCGAGATATCTTGGACAGATTAAGAATGAAAACACTATTCTCCTGAGATATCTTCAGCACTCCGGAACAAATGAAAGGCGAGAAGTGGATGATTAAGAGGTCCACCCACATGAGAAAGCATTTGAAAGGAGCAAAAGGATATGATCAACACCGAAAACTTGAATTGAATCCCCTGGAGAAGAAAAGAGAACGAATAATGATAAACTTGAAGCTCCCTTAGCATCTTCATAAGAACCCCCGGGTAAAAACATTGAAGGAAAGAATGAAGAAACTTCACATCCATAAGATGGATACTTGATTCAGAAATCCGTGTCCTTGAAGATAAAGGGTGGGAGGTTGGGAAAACAAAGGCAACTTGGGTCGGATGAAACGAACACCGTTGAGAAAAAGCTTAGAATTGATCTTGTGAATGTTGGAATGATCAGATGCACTTGAAGAGAAACATGCCAGTTGGAAAAGAGTTGACATGACAACCTTAGTGATCAAGAAGGATTAGTATGCACATAGAAATATGAGAACACCGCTTGGAAAATAAGGTATGGAATCACACTTGACATTGAAGCAACTCGAATACCAAAAACCAAACCAAGACAAAGGATTGGCTTGCAAAATAAGCCGGAACAAACATATGATAGTCCCAATATCCTATCATGTGTCTCTTGGAAAGATATTCTACGTGATACTTGAATTCCCACTTATAAACTCCCGAAACTTTCTGGTTATGCAATCTGGTGTTGGGGATACATGGGAAGCATAATATCTCACCCAAACTAACAATCCCTACATCCAGCTGTATCCATCCGTCAACACATAACCAAGAAACCTTCAGAAATCGTGTACCTCAACCTTTGAAAAGCATCCGTTATACGAGTTATGGCAATACTCCCGAACTCCCGCCCCAATACTGGGTGACGTCGAGGTTGTCTCACCAACAACTACATAACAGAGATTTTTGATGTCGGCAAAACTCAGGTATTCCAGAACTGCAATGATAAAATTGTGACGACGACACCTTGGAGCTCAACTCCCTGGGACACTGCCACAACCCCTAAATGTCAGGAGGCACCAACAACAATGTTCTCGTCACAAGAATATCAGAACGATTCCAAGATACCCGCGTGATCCTAATTTTTTTAGTGAAATTTGAGGAGAGGAAAATCAAAACATCTACGTCAGGAGACCTCACCAGAGCGACAAAGGGACTGAGGAGTAAAAAGAATCCTACTCTTCGTTATATATAATCCTAAGACTCAATACATTTTTGTTCTAGACTCAAGAACGTCAATGATTTGATCAAGCAGGGGCTCCTAAGTCAGGGATGACTCTGATACCAACTTGTAACACCCATGATGCGGCTATATCACCCATGTGTCGAGGCACGACTTAGAGGCAGAACCGCATGGTGGTTTTGTCGCAAGAGGGGTAATCTTCACACAATCCCATATACTAAATAAGAAAGGGATAAAGAGTTGGCTTACAATCGCCACTTCACACAAATAACAAGTTAAACATACATCATCCAGAGTACAATCAAGGTCCAACTACGGAACCAAAATAAAAGAAGACAACCCCAAATGATAGATCCCCGATCGTCCCAACTGGGCTCCACTACTGATCATCCGGAGAAGACACATAACAACGACCAAGATCTTCATCGAGCTCCCACTTGAGCTCGGTTGCACCACCTGCACTGGTATCATCGGCAGCTCCAACTGTTTGGAAGTATCCATGAGTCACGACGACTCGACAATCTCACACCCATAAGACCAAGACTATTTAAGCTTATGGGTAGGATAAGGTAATGAGGTGGAGCTGCAACAAGCGCTAAGCAAATATGGTGGCTAACATACGCAAATAAGAGTAAGATGAGAAACTATGCAACGGTCGTGAAGCTAGAAGTGATCAAGAAGTGATCCTAAAACTACTTACGTTCAAGCATAACACAAGACCGCGTTCACTTCCCGGACTCCCCCGAAAAGAGACCATCACGGCTACACACGCGGTTGATGCATTTTAATTAAGTTAAGTGTCAAATTCTCTACAACCGGACATTAACAAATTCCCATCTGCCACATAACCACGGGCACGGCTCTCGAAAGATTATACCTTGCAAGGGTGTCCCAACTTAGCCCATCACAAGCTCTCACGGTCAACGAAGGATATTCCTTCTCCCGGAAAGACCTGAGCAGTCTCAGAATCCAGGTTACAAGACATTTCGACAATGGTAAAACAAGACCAGCAAAGCCGCCCGATGTGCCGACAAATCCCGATAGGAGTCACACGTATCTCGTTCTCAGGGCACACCGGATGGGCAATACGTACAACTAAAACCAAACCCCGAGTTTCCCCGAGGGGGCGCTGCAAAGGACTCTAGTTTGGGATGGCCCTGCACGGTGCTCTGGGTTGGACCAACACTCAGAGGAGCACTGGCCCGGGGGTTTAAAATAAAGATGACCCTTGAGTCTGCAGAACCCAAGGGAAAAAGGCTTAGGTGGCAAATGTTAAAACCAAGGTTGGGCCTTGCTAGAGGATTTTTATTCAAAGCAAACTGTCAAGGGGTTCCCATAATGCCAACCACGTAAGGAACACAAAATCAAGGAACATAACACCGGTATGACGGAAGCTAGGGCGGCAAGAGTGGAACAAAACACTAGGCATAAGGCCGAGCCTTCCACCCTTTACCAAGTATATAGATGCATTAATTAAATGAGAGATAATGTGATATACCAACATATCCATGTTCCAACATGGAACAAACTTCAACTTCACCTGCAACTAGCAACGCTATAAGAGGGGCTGAGCAAAAGCGATAACATAGCCAAACAACGGTTTGCTAGGAAGGTGGGTTAGAGGCTTGACATGGCAATATGCGAGGCATGATATAATAAGTGGTAGGTATCGCGACATAGCGACAGAACGAACAACTAGCAAAGCAAAGATAGAAGTGATATCGAGGGTATGGTCATCTTGCCTGAGATCCCGCAAGGAAGAAGAACGAGTCCTTGAAGAAGACACATGGACGTAGTCGAACGTATCCTCACAAACGCGACGTTACTGGAACTAACAAGAAGAAGCAACATCGGTGTAACACCCCGGATATGATTTACCATTTATGTATTCCAACTCTTGTCGTTCCAGGCGTTAAGTTATTTTATTTTCTCGGGTTCGGGTCTTTGTCTCCGTGTGTTGTTGTTATTGTCATACATCTCATATCATGTCATCATGTGCATTGCATTTGCATACATGTTCATCCCTTGCATTCGAGCTTTTCCCCGTTGTCCGTTTTGCATTCCGGTGCTTCATTCTCCTCCGGTGGTCTTCTCTACCTTTCTTTCGTGTGTGGGGATTAAACATTTCCGGATTGGACCGAGACTTCCCAAGCGGCCTTGATTTACTACCGGTAGACCGCTTGTCAAGTTTCGTACCATTTGGACTTCGTTCGATACTCCAACGGTTAACCAAGGGACCGAAAAGGCCTCGTGTCTGTTGCAGCCCAACACCCCTCCAATTTGGCCCAAAACCCACCAAAACCTCCTCCATCTTCTAGAGCGTTTGATCACGATCGCGTGGCCGAAAAACGCACCTCATTTGGACACTCCTAGCTCCCTCTACCTCTATATAAAGACCCCCTCCTCCAAATTCGCGGTTCCCCTTGTCCCTAACACTAGATCCAGCTCCTCCGCGCGGCCGGACACGTCCGCCGGCCGCCGGACATGTCCGCCGCAGCCAACCGGAGCACGCCACGCTGGCGCCCGCGCGCCCCACTTCTGCCACGCCGCCGGCCCGCGAAGGCCGAGGCCTGGCCCTCCATCCGCCCGACTGGGCCGAGCCGCCTCCAGCCGGCGCCGCCCCTCTTCCCCGCGTCCGGCGCACCTCCACCGGATCAGCCACCGAGATCCATTGTCGGCCGCGCCCACACCTCCTCGCGGCGCCCGCCCTCCCCGCCGGTGCCCGAAGTCCTCGCCGGCCGCGCCTCCATCTCCGGCCACCACCGCCGCGGCTCCGGCCCCGCGCCTCTTCCTCCACGCCGGCGTCCTCCGCGCAAGTCCCACGCCTCCCCGACGAACTCCGGCGACCTCGAAGCTCTGGCCGGCGATCCTCGTTATCCGTGCATGAACAGTGGATCTGGATCTGAGATCCCGTCTCGGTTGACTTTTGCCCCGAAACCCTAATAATTTGCATTTTTCATCATGCTATATCTCCGCATCCGGAGATCCATTTTGGGCATATAGCATATCAAAATGTTCGCCTCAGAGAGTACCTCATTTCATCTCATTGCATCATTTTCATTTGAGTTCATCTTGATGCCCGAAATGCTGTTAGAAGAGTGCTACTTGAGATAATTGTCAGATCTGCTGCTCCATTTAGATATTTGTCATTTTTGCCATGATTATTGTGTGCATGATATGCCCATGAGCTCTACATGAGTTTTGTTATATGTTTTGCCATCTATCTAGAGGTGCAACCCATGTATTTTTGCAATGTGTGTGGTGACTAGCACAAGCTTGCAAAGTGGTGCACTTGTTAATGCTGATTTCAGGGACTTAGCATTTCCACTAAGTCCTTGGTCTGTTTATCTCATATGCCATATGTTCATGTTGTTTCCTAGTGATCCGTGCCTCTTTTGAGGATGATCAGTAAGGATGTTTTGTTAATCTTGTAGTGCTCTATCCATCCATGTCTTTGTTTGCAATTATGGAGCACCCTAGCTTGAGTCAATCGAGCTCTACTTTTGCTATTTCGTGAATCTGGGCAGATTGTCTACTTGTTAGCGATTTTGCCGAGGATGTTGTAGTTGATCCGTGCATGCTATGTTATTGTTCTTGCCATGTCTAGCTTGTATAATGTGTATTCTTGATGGGTGTATGCTTAGATTGTCATGACTTGCTCTGTAGTGAGTGCATCGAGCTCGTAAACATGCCTACTTGATATCTGTTTCAGCATGCTCCAGTTTTCACTAAGTCTGAGAACTGATTATGTTTTTGCCATGTTCACATGCTTGCAAATGTATTTTCTGGTCCCTTTTGGCTCAAGGTCACTAAGGGACTTTTGTTAAGCTCTTTGAGTAGCTCCATGCCATGCTTTACTTTGCCATGTTCAGGTCTTGTAGCATATAGTTTTGATGCTCCAAAGAGTGCTATCTGATCTGAAATTCCAGACAAGTGTTAATTTCACCAAGTTTGAAATCTGTTTACCAAATGCATTTTTGCCATGCTTGTTTAAACCTGTTAATGGATGAATTGGCTGTAGCTCAGTGCTAGTCTTTTGTTAAGAATCATGAATGGATTCCTGCCATGTATTTTGTTGCCATGTTTGGAGGCTGTAGCATGTTCATCTCGTTGCATTTAGTTGGCTACTTGCTGTAAATCGCAGACCGGTGCCATATTTGAATTGCTTGCCATTTCCAAACTGTAACTCCGATTCCGGCGTTCTTTATATCGTTTTGAAGCGATTTCATATCATCTTTCCAGTGGCACACTTGGATTTCCATGTTGAGGCCAGGTTCATGCATTCCTTGTCAAATCTTGCATATGCATCCCGCATCGCATCCCGCATAGCATACCATCTTTGCATCATGTTGTTTGAGTTGTGCACATGGTTGATTGCGTTCCTTGTTGCTTGTTTGTCTTGTTTGGGTATAGCCGGGAGACGAGTTCGCTAATGAGGAGCCCGTTGAGTTTGCTTTCGAGGATCCAGTCAACTCTGACAACGTTGCAGGCAAGATGATCATACCCTCAAAATCACTTCTATCTTTGCTTTGCTAGATGCTCGCTCTTTTGCTATGCATATGTTACGATGCTTCCCACTTGCTTATCATGCCTCCCAGATTGCCATGTCAAACCTCTAACCCACCATGTCCTAGCAAACCCTTGATTGACTATGTTACAGCTTTGCTCAGCCCCTCTTATAGCGTTGCTAGTTGCAGGTGAAGATTGGAGACCGTTCCTTGTTGGAATACTATTTACTTGTTGGGATATCATTATATTGCCATGTTATCTTAATGCATCTATATACTTGGTAAAGGGTGGAAGGCTCGGCCTCTCGCCTAGTGTTTTGTTCCACTCTTGCCGCCCTAGTTTCCGTCATATCGGTGTTATGTTCCCGGATTTTGCGTTCCTTACGCGGTTGGGTGATATGGGAACCCCTTGATAGTTCGCCTTGAATAAAGCTTTTCCAGCAATGCCCAACCTTGGTTTTACCATTTCCTACCTAGCCTCTTTTTCCCTTGGGTTTCCGGAGCCCGAGGGTCATCTTATTTAGACCCCCCGGGACAGTGCTCCTCTGAGTGTTGGTCCACCTCGTCAGCCGCCGGTGGCTACCAGGGGCAACTCTGGGCTGGCCTACCGGAAGTTTAGACAATCTGAGTGTGCCCTGAGAACGAGATATGTGCAGCTCCTATCGGGATTTTTCGGCACATTCGGGCGGTGTTGCTAGATTTGTTTTAACTTGTCGAAGTGTCTTGTAGAACCGGGATACCGAGTCTGATCGGAATGTCTCAGGAGAAGATCTATTCCTTCGTTAACCGTGAGAGCTTGTCATGGGCTAAGTTGGGACCCCCTGCAGGGATTGAACTTTCGAAAGCCGTGCCCGCGGTTATGGGCAGATGGGAATTTGTAATATCTGGTTGTAGATAACTTGAACCTTAACTTAATTAAAATGAATCAACTGTGTGAGTTGCCGTGATGGTCTCTTCTCAGCGGAGTCCGAGAAGTGAACACGGTGTTGGAGTAATGCTTGCCACAGGTTGTTCTCTAGCTATTCGTTCGCGCTTTGCCTTCTCTTCTCGCTCTCTTTTGCGAACAGGGTAGCCACCATTATGCTAGTCGCTTGCTGCAGCTCCACATTATTACCTTGCCTTTCCTATAAGCTTAAATAGTCTTGATCGCGAGGGTGCGAGATTGCTGAGTCCTTGTGGCTCACAGTTTACTCCAAACCAGATGCAGGGCCAGACTGTCCAGATGACGCGGTTAGAAGCTCAAGTGGGAGTTCGACGAGGACTCACGCCGTTACTATGTTTCTTTCCCTGATGATCAGTAGTGGTGCCCAGTCGGGGTGATCGGGACCGTGTCGCATGTTGGGTTTATCTTTTTTTGGCGCCGTAGTCGGGCCATGAGTGATTGGTTGATGTAATGCTATTTATGTACTTTTGTGACGTGGCGAGTGTAAGCCAACTATGTTACTTATCCTTATTATGTATTACATGGATGTTGTGATGATTGCCTAACTTGCGACATTGCTTTCAATGCGGTTATGCCTCTAAGTCGTGCCTCGACACGTGGGAGATATAGCCGCATCGAGGGCGTTACAAGTTGGTAATCAGAGCCTTCCCGACCTTAGGAGCCCCATTGCTTGATCGTTATTAGCGGCCAAGTTTGTGTCTAGAAAAATGTTTTGAGTCATTTAGGAATTATATATCAGAGAGTTTAGGAATTCTTTTTACTCCCCAGTCTCCTCATCGCTCTGGTAAGGCATCCTGACGTAGAGTTTTGACTCTTCTCTTCTCAAATTTCACTAAATTTTTTTTAGGATCACGCGGGTATCTTGGAATCGTTCCGATAGTTTTGTGACGAGAACATTGTTCTTGGTTCCTCCTGTCTTTAGCGGTTGTGGCAGTGTCCCGGGGAGTTGAGCTCCAAGGTGTTGCTGTCACAATTTTATCGTTGCGGTTCTGGAATACCTGAGTTTAGTACACCGACATCGAAAATCTCTTTTATGCAGTTCGTTGGTGAGATAATCTCGACGCCACCCAGTACTTGGGCGCGAGTTTGGGAGTATTGCCATAACTTCTATAACTGATGCTTTTCGAAGGTTGAGGTAGATGGTTTTCGAAGTTTTTCTCGGTTATGTGTTGAAGGATGGATACAGTTGGATGTAGGATTTGCTAGATTTGGGTGAGATATTATGCTTTCCCTGTATCCCCAACACCTGATTGCATAACCGGAAAGGTTCGGGAGTTTCATAGGTGGGAATTCTTGTAGCTCTAGTTCTTCTTCCACGTATATTTGGTTTGAGATTGGGATTTCTTACCGAGTATTCGTTTTTGATCCATACCTTGTTGATTTATTTCTCTACCTAAATTCTAAGTGGCTTCTCAATTTATGGATATGTGACCATTTCAAGTGGAATGCATTCGTTCATTTTGTTCGGATGTGAAGACTATATGCTGCAATTTTCATTCCGTTGGATTCAGCTTCAATATTTGTCTATCAATGTGCTAATGGATGTCAACCTCTTCAGGATGGCTCCTCCAACGCGCACGACTCCGAATCCTGATCCGCCACCACCTCCACCTCCTCCGGAGGCATGGCAAGCTGTGATGGCCGCGACCAATGCAAACACGCAGTTGATCATGCAAATTATTCAAGAGCGCAATCAAGCGAACCAAGGCAACCAAGGCAACAATCAGAATCACTTTGCTATACTCAACCAGTTCCTTACTAACGGGCCAAAGACTTTCAGCAATTGTGTTGAGGCAACTGATGCTAAGGATTGGCTTGTGGACTTGTGCAAGCATTTCGAGTGCAGTAACATCAGGCCTGAGGACTTTATCAAGTTCGCTTCCTTCCGACTCAAAGACCAAGCTGCAGAATGGTTCCAGCAGTACAAGGATTCCAGAGGAGGCCGTGTGATTACCTGGGATGAATTCCGTCAAGATTTCAAAGCTCATCATATTCCTCAGAGCGTGGTTGAAAGCAAGCATGCGGAATTCC
This sequence comes from Triticum urartu, assembly GCF_003073215.2. NCBI lineage: Eukaryota > Viridiplantae > Streptophyta > Magnoliopsida > Poales > Poaceae > Triticum > Triticum urartu. The sequence continues at coordinate 29,581,110 of NC_053025.1, forward strand.
GCAACCTGAAGCAAGGCTCTTTGTCTGTCTATGACTACAACAAGTTGTTTCATAAGCTCGCCCGCTTTGCTAAGCAGGACGTCCCTGATGAGAAGAGCATGATATACCAGTTCAGGGGTGGTCTTAGAGAAGAAATCCAGCTAGCTCTTGTTCTCTTTGAGCCCTTGAGGTACGATGAGTTCTACAACATGGCATTGAAGCAAGAGGCTGCTCAACTGAGGTGTGATGCTTCCAAGAAGCGAGTCAGAGATGCTACTCCTTCTTCCTCTACTCAAGTGGCTAAGCAGCAGAAGTATTGGCTTCCTCCTCCTCCGTTCCGTCAGCCGTATCAGAAGAGCAAAGGTGGCAGTGGATCTTCCCACCCACCCAACCCTGGCTTTCAGAACAAGACTTCGTCTCAAGCTCCAAGATCGAGTGCTCCGTATCACCGTCCGATTTCAGAGGTCACGTGCAACAAGTGCCAACAGAAGGGTCACTATGCCAACAAGTGCTTCAATCAGAGGCATCTCCCTCCTCCTCCTCCTGTGAGATTGGCAAGTACAGCTATGGTCAAGCATAACCCCAAGCACGCCAAGGTCAACTTGCTGAATGCAGCTCAGGCAGAGGACTCGTCAGATGTCATCATGGGTAACTTTCCAGTTAACTCTTTTCCCGCAAAAGTTCTTTTTGACACTGGTGCATCGCATTGTTTCATGTCAAGATCATTTGTTTCCAAGCATGACTTCGTTTCGCAAATGTTGGGTAAACCTATGGGAGTGGTTTCTCCGGCTAAGTCTATGAGGGCTACTTCAATAGTCCCGGATGTTTCTATCATGATGGGTGATTTCAAGTTTCTGGCTTCTCCAATGGTCCTTGGTAACTCGGATATTGATCTTATTCTCGGGATGGATTGGCTTTCTAAGCACAAGGCTCAGCTTGATTGTGCAGCCAGGTAGATTCAATTGACTCATTCGTCTGAGGATGTAATTGTCTTTGCCGCTAATGACGATACCATCCGTCTGTTTTCTCTCAATGAGAAGGGTGAACTGGATGCTATCTCGCAAATTCCAGTCGTTTGCGAATATCAAGACGTCTTTCTAGAAGAGCTTCCAGGAATGCCTCCGCACCGGCCAGTTGAATTCGTCATTGATCTTGAGCCTGGCACGGAACCAATGTGCAAGCGTCCCTACAAGCTCGGACCTAAAGAGTTGAAGGAGCTGAAGAAGCAACTCGATATTCAAGAGAGAATGGGTCTCATCCGACCTAGTTCTTCTCCGTGGGGTTGTGGTGTTCTTTTTGTGAAGAAGAAGGATGGAACGGACCGACTTTGTGTTGATTACCGTCCATTGAACAAGAAGACCATCAAGAACAAATACCCACTTGCCAACATCAACGAGCTGTTCGAACAACTCAAAGGTGCCCAAGTATTCTCCAAGCTTGATCTCCGTATGGGTTATCATCATATTCGAATCCGTGAGCAATATATTCCCAAGACGGCTTTCAGGACAAGCTATGGTTCATATGAATACACTGTCATGTCTTTTGGTCTCGTCAACGCTCCTCCGACTCTCTCTCGCATGATGAACTTCATCTTCAACGCCTACACCAATGACTTCGTTTTGGTCTATCTCGATGACATTCTGGTTTTTTCTAAGAACAAGGAAGATCATGCCAAGCACTTGCGTTTGGTACTCGATAAGCTTAGGGAACACCAGTTCTACGCCAAGTTCTTCAAGTGCGAATTTTGGCTCGATGAGGTTCTTTATCTTGGGCATATCATCTCTGCCAAGGGCATTGCGGTGAATCCTGAGAAATTGTCTGCAATTGTGAATTGGGAACCACCTCAGAACGTGAAGCAACTCCGTAGCTTCCTCGGTCTCGCAAGCTACCGTCGAAGATTCGTTGAAAACTTTTCTAAGATCGCGAAGCCTCTCTCAAATCTTCTCCAGAAGCACGTCAAGTACGTTTGGTCTCCGGAGTGTGACATTGCTTTCAACACTTTGAAAGAGAAATTGGTCACTGCTCCAGTTCTGAATCCTCCTGATGAATCCAAGCCGTACGAGGTCTTTTGCGATGCCTCTCTCCAAGGTCTTGGCGCAGTGTTGATGCAAGAGAAGAAAGTTATGGCTTATACCTCTCGCCAGTTGAAGCCCAACGAGAAGAACTACCCCACTCATGACCTCGAGTTGGCGGCAGTTGTGTATGCTCTTTTGACTTGGAGACATCTCTTATTGGGAAGAAAAGTGGACATCTTCACTGACCACAAGAGTCTCAAGTACATCTTCACTCAGCCTAATCTCAACCTCAGGCAGACTCGATGGGTCGAAATGATTCAAGAGTATAATCCGAGTATCAAGTATACTCCAGGCAAGGCCAATGTGATTGCTGATGCATTGAGCAGGAAGGCTTACTGCAATAGTCTTATTGTCAAGCCTTATCAACCCGAGCTTTGTGAAGCTTTCCGCAAACTTAATCTGCAAGTTGTTCCTCAAGATTTCCTCACCAACCTTCAAGTCTCTCCTACCTTGGAAGACCAGATTCGCCAAGCTCAGCTTCTTGATGCTATGGTAAAGAAGGTGAAGATTGGGATTGCCAAGAGTCAACCCAAGTACAAGTGCTACCGCCTTGATGAAAAGGATACTCTCTTCTTCGAAGATCGTATTGTTGTGCCCAAAGGTGACCTTCGTAAAGTGATCATGAATGAGGCTCACAATTCTCTCCTCTCCATCCATCCTGGGAGCACGAAGATGTATCAGGACCTCGAGCAGGCTTATTGGTGGACTCGAATGAAGCGCGAGATTGCTCAGTTCGGGAATGAGTGTGATGTCTGTAGAAGGGTGAAGGAAGAACACCAAAGGCCAGCTGGTCTCCTCCAACCTCTTGCCATTCCAGAATGGAAGTTCGACCATATTGAGATGGACTTTGTGACTGGGTTTCCAAAGTCCAAACGTGGCAATGATGTTATATTCGTTGTCATCGACAAACTCACTAAAGTGGCTCATTTTCTGCCTATCAAAGAGTCAATCACTGCAGCTCAATTGGCGGAGCTCTATACCTCTCGAATTGTCTCTCTTCACGGTATTCCACGGGTGATTTCTTCAGACCGTGGCAGCATCTTACCTCCAAGTTTTGGGATTCTTTTCAGAAGGCCATGGGCACCAACATCCGCTTCAGCACAGCTTTCCATCCTCAAACTAGCGGTCAAGTCGAGCGTGTCAACCAGATTTTGGAAGATATGCTCAGGGCTTGTGTGATCTCCTTCGGCATGAAGTGGGAGGATTGTCTTCCATATGCTGAATTCTCCTACAACAACAGTTTTCAAGCAAGTTTGGGCAAGGCCCCATTTGAAATTCTGTATGGCAGGAAGTGCCGTACCCCTCTCAACTGGTCCAAAACCGGTGAACGTCAGCTTCTGGATAATGACTTAATCACAGAGGTAGAGGAAATGTGCAAAGTCATTCGAGATAACCTCAAAGCAGCCCAATCCCGCCAGAAGAGCTACTATGATAGTAAGCACCGTGATTTGGCTTTCGAGATCGGAGATCATGTTTACCTCCGCGTCTCTCCTATGAAAGGTACTCGTCGCTTCGGTATCAAAGGGAAGCTTGCCCCTAGGTACGTGGGACCTTTCAAGATCGTCAGCAAGAGAGGCGATCTCGCCTATCAACTCGAGCTTCCTTCAAACTTTGCAAAATGTTCATGATGTGTTCCATGTCTCTCAGCTTCGAAAGTGCTTCAAGACTCCTAACCGCATCGTCAACTTTGAGGACATTGAGCTCCAAGAAGATCTCTCCTATCGTGAGCACCCACTTGCTATTCTTGAAGAGACTGAACGCAAGACTCGCAACAAGTCAATCAAATTTCTCAAAGTCAAGTGGTCACACCATTCCGACCGTGAAGCTACCTGGGAACACGAGGATCACCTACGTTCTGAATACCCGGCGTTCTTTCGGTCCTAGATCTCGGGACGAGATCCTTTCGTAGTGGTGGAGTGATTGTAACGCCCCGGATGTAACTTACCCAATTTGTACTCCAACTCTTGCCGTTTCCGGCCTTAAGTTATTTTATTTTCTCGGGTTCGGGTCTTTGTCTCTGTGTGTTGTTATCGTTGTCATGCATCTCATATCATGACATCATGTGCATTGCAGTTGCATACGTGTTCATCTCATGCATTCGAGCATTTTCCCCGTTGTCCGTTTTGCATTCCGGCGCTTCGTTCTCCTCCGGTGGTCATTTCTACCTTTCTTTCGTGTGTGGGGATTAAAAATTTCCGGATTGGACCGAGACTTGCCAAGTGGCCTTGGTTTACTACCGGTAGACCGCCTGTCAAGTTTCATACCATTTGGACTTCGTTTGATACTCCAACGGTTAACCGAGGGACCGAAAAGGCCTCGTGTGTGTTGCAGCCCAACACCCCTCCAAGTTGGCCCAAAACCCACCTAAACCTGCTCCATCATCTAGAGCGTTCGATCACGATCACGTGGCCGAAAACCGCACCACATTTGGACTCTCCTAGCTCCCTCTATGCCTATTTAAAGTCCCCTCCCGAAAATTCCGGATCCAACCACCCTAACCCTAGTCGTCTTCCACCTCTCGCCGCCGGACACGTCCAATTCGAGCCGGACGTGTCCGACTTGTCCCGCCGCCGCCACGTGTCGCCGCCCCACTGGCCCGGCCTCATCTCCCAGCCGCCGGCCCGCAAGCCCGCCACGGGCCCTCCCGGCCCGAGATCCCGCGCCGCTTCGCCCACCTCCCCGCCGCCCGAGCGCCGCCGCACTCGCCTTCGTCGCCGGGACCCCGCCGCCACCGCGACCTCGCCACTCCGGCGACCGCGCCACCCAGCACCACCGCGGCCGACCCGAGCCGGCGCCACCCCGTCCGCGCCCGGCGCCGACCTCGCCGCTCCGGCCGCCCCCGACCTCCACCGCCGTCCGGTCGGCCTCCTCTCTCCGGCGAGTTCTTCCGGTGAACAGTCCGGTCGGTCAACCTCGTACGACGTGCGCCGATCCAGATCCGGATGAACAGTAACCCTAGGTGGTTTTTCTTCTAAGTCCTGGGATTTTCAGATCCAAGTGCTCATGTTCATAGCATCGTATCTCCGCATCCGTAACTCCGATTCATGCATATAGCATATCAAAATGTTCGTCTCAGAGAGTACATCATTTCATTCCATTGCATCATTTTCATTTGAGTTCATCTTGATTCCCTAAATGCTGTTAGAAGAGGGCTACTTGAGTTAATTGTCAGATCTGCTACTTCGTTTAGCTTTTTGTCATTTTTTCCATGGTTAATGTGTGCATGATATGCCCTGATGCTCTACATATGTTTTGTTAAGGGTTTTGTCATCTTTCCAGAGGTGCAACCCATTGTATTTTTGTGATGTGTGTTGGTGACTAGTGCAAGCTTGCAAAGTGAGGCACTGTAATTATGCTTTTAGGGGACTTAGCATTTCACTAAGTCCTTGAGCTGTTTATCTCATGTTGCCATATGTTCATGTTGTTTTCCTAGTGATCCGTGCCTCTTTTGAGGATGATCAAGTAAGGATGTTTTATTAATCTTGTAGTGCTCTATCCATCCATGTCTTTGTTTGGCTTGCCATGTCTAGCTTGCATTTTGTGTGTTCTTGATATATCTATGCTTAGCTTATCATGACTTGTTCCGTAGTGAGTGCATCGAGCTCGTAAACATGCCTACTTGAGTTATGTTTCAGCATGTGCCAGTTTTCACTAAGTCTAAAAACTGATTATGCTTTTGCTATGTTCGCGTGCTTGTTAGTAGATTTTCTGATCCCTTTTGGCTCAAGGTCACTAAGGGACTTTTGTTAAGCTATTTGAGTAGCTCCATGCCATGTTTTACTTTGCCATGTTCAGGTCCTGTAGCATGTTGTTTTGTTGCTCCGAAGAGTGCTACTTGGTCTGAAATTCCAGACAAGTGTTAATTTCACTAAGTCTGAGATCTGTTTACCATATGCATTTTTGCGATGCTTGCTTGAACCTGTTAATGGATGATTTGGCCGTAGGTCAGTGCTAGACTTTTGTTAAGCATCTTGTATGCATCCCTGCCATGTATTTTGTTGTCATGTTTGGGTGCTGTAGCATGTTCATCTCATTGCATTTAGATGGCTACTTGTTGTAAATCGCAGACCGGTGTCATATTTGAATCGCTTGCCATTTCCAAACTGTAACTCCGATTCCGGCGTTCTTTATATCGTTTTCAAGCGATTTCATCTCATATTTCCAGTGGCACATTTGGTTTTCCAAGTTGAGTCCAGGTTCATGCATCCCTTGTCAAATCTTGCATATGCATCCCGCATCGCATCCCGCATAGCATATCATCATTGCATCATATTGTTTGATCCTTGCACGTGGTTGATTGTATCCTTGTTGCTTGTTTGTCTTGTTTGGGTAGAGCCGGGAGACGAGTTCGCTAACGAGGAGCCCATTGAGTTTGCTTTCGAGGATCCAGTCAACTCTGACAGCTTTGCAGGCAAGATGATCATACCCTCGAAATCACTACTATCTTTGCTATGCTAGTTTGCTCGCTCTTTTGCTATGCCAATGCTACGATGCCTAGCATTTGCTTTCAAGCCTCCCAAATTGCCATGTCAAACCTCTAACCCACCATGTCCTAGCAAACCGTTGATTGGCTATGTTACCGCTTTGCTCAGCCCCTCTTATAGCGTTGCTAGTTGCAGGTGAAGTTTGGAGGCCGTTCCTTGTTGGAACATTTATTTACTTGTTGGGATATCATTATATTTCCATGTTATCTTAATACATCTATATACTTGGTAAAGGGTGGAAGGCTCGGCCTCTCGCCTAGTGTTTTGTTCCACTCTTGCCGCCCTAGTTTCCGTCATATCGGTGTTATGTTCCCGGATTTTTTGCGTTCCTTATGCGGTTGGGTTATAATGGGAACCCCTTGATAGTCCGCCTTGAATAAAACTCCTCCAGCAATGCCAAACCTTGGTTTTACCATTTGCCACCTAGCCTTTTCCCTTGGGTTACGCGGACTCAAGGTACACCGTCTATGAGGAGTATCAGGACTTCAACCAGGAGCAGTACCGTGCCATCGTCCACCTCTACTCTCGGGAGTATGACTCCACTACCGTGCTGCACACTGCTCATGGTGTTGGAGTGACTATCGATATGGCGGTCCACGATGCTGCTTATGCTGCTCTGACACGTCTCCGTGGAGAGTATCAGGAGTTGGATACCTCCCCCTTCAGGCACATTGCTATCGCATCCGATGTTGGTGCGGAGGGTTACTACACTGCTGCCTACTCCACTGTCACCCGAGAGCCATTCTACCATCAGAACCTGGTTCTGCATGTTGATGGGCTGGATAGAGCTAACCGAGCTCTTCGCCACGAGTTGTACACCACCCGTCAGCACCTGTACCGTGCTCTGACGCTGTTGCACCCCTCTGTCCGATCTGGTGATCTGTCGCGTTCTGCGGTCTACCCTGCCAGGACCGTGATGCCCTAGGGCGCCGGCTGGCCAGATGTGGGAGGCTACTCTCCTGCACTTGGTCCTCTCCTGCCACCTGTGCATCGGGTTCCGCACCAGAGTATCCGCGGACCCCAGGCTACTCGCGTGGAGGTCTTCCCTTCGCGTCATTACCAGCTGTCGGGCTACACCTACCTCCGCAGTACCGCATGGGACTGACGTAGACTTGCTTATTAGGGTTAGATGCATTCGCCGCGAGCCTGTGTGCCGCCTATGATGTCTTAGCCTATGTACCGAACTCGTGTAACGAACTCTATGCTGATCTCTTTTGTAAGATATGCCGACTACTATGTAGTATCTATCGTGCTGCTTTCGTTGTGCATGTTTCATCATGAATGATTCTTGTTTTTGCAAATTTCTCAATGCTGAACTACCCCTGTTAAATATTAGCAGGATGGTTAGACCAGGTGGTCGTGGTCGTGGTGGCAACGCCCCACCACCGCCTGAGTACATGGCTGGTATGATCCAACAGCTTGAGATGAATCGCCAGTTCATGGAGAATATGATGGCTCAGTTTCCTCGCCCCAATATGAACCAGCAGCCAACCCCAGTAACTCTGCAGGATTTCATGCGCCTGAACCCAACTGTGTACCGCAGCTCAACTCAGCCTCTGGATGCTGATGACTGGCTCCGTGACATCACCTATGAGATGGAGTCTGCTGATGTAGCCCCTGCCAGCTATGTCACCTTTGCTTCCTTCTTCCTGAAGGGACCCGCAGCTCAATGGTGGGACAGCCACAGGCGTACTCTGCCAGCTGGAACAATCATCACCTGGCCAGACTTCCAAGCTGCCTTCCGTGCTCGCTTCATTCCTCAGGGAGTCATGGACCGGAAGAAGCGTGAGTTCCGCAACCTCACCCAAGGCAACAAAACTGTGGAAGCTTACCAGCGGGAGTTTCTGGACTTGTCCCGCTATGCTGAAGAAGACATTGCAACTGATGCACGCAGACAGGAGAAGTTCCGTGATGGCCTTCAAGCTGACATCAAGCTCGCACTTCTAGTGCATGACTTTGCTGATTTCGCCACTCTGGTGAACAAAGCCATCAATGTCGAAACTGGTCTGCAGGAATACCAGAGCTCTCACAAGCGCAGCCGTGACACGGGCTCATCTTCGGGCCCGTCCTCGCAGAAGCGCAAGATATGGATTCCCAACAGCATGTACCAGCCGGATGCACCTGCCCCAAGGCAGTCCTATGCTGCACCTCGTCTGCCTGCTCCTCCGAACTAGGCAGCCAAGACTCCCAGCTCCACCACCACAAGCTCCTGTTCCCACTCCCAATAATGGGTTGTGCTTCAGGTGTGGGCAACCAGGGCATCGTGCTAGGGAATGCAACCAGAACCAGAATCAACTGGCCCTTCCAGCAACTGGCCGTGGAAGCAACCAGCCCCGCAGCAACAATGCCAAGTCTTATGGTCGTGTTCATGCCAACCACGTTGATCTGAGCGAAGCTCAAGACCAGCCTGCTACTGTGATGGGTACCCTCCTCGTAAATTCAGTACCAGCATCCGTTTTATTTGATACAGGTGCATCGCATTCATTCATGTCAGAAGGTTTTGCATGCTTGCACGACATTAAATGTGAGAACATGGATGCTTCACTATTAGTACACACCCCTGCGGGCCAATGTCGAACCTCCATGATTTGCAACGACGTCCCTGTAGAAATCGAAGGACTGGAATTCCTTGTCTCTCCATCGTACTGAAGTCCTATAGCATTGATCTCATTTTGGGAATGAATTGGTTAAAAGCGCATACTGCTTCTATAGTTTGCGCCACTAAGGTCGTCATCTGCTACCCCTTCTGATGAAATAATACTTACCAAGCTCATCTAGTTCAGAAACCGAGGCACGACTTTATGCCTTGAATGCGTTGAACGCTGCACCACTCGAGGGCATTGAAAACGTTCCCGTCGTTCGTGAATTCCAAGATGTCTTTCCCAGAAGAACTTCCAGGGATTCCCCCTGCTAGAGCTGTCGAATTCATCCATCGCTTGAACCCGCACCACCCCTATAGCTAACGACCCTACAAGATGCCGCCGCATGAAGCTCATTGAGCTTAGGAGGAATCGACAATCTCTTGTCAAAAGGTTTCATTCGCCCAGTTGCTTCCTTGAGCACCTTCTCTCTTTGTTAAGAGAGGATGGACAAACCGATTAGTCCAAGACTTACCGTCCTATAAACCAAGCTACCATTCAGAATAAATAACCCTCTTTCCTCGGGAATCTCAATGATCTTTATGATCAACTGGCTGGCTCATCAGTGTTCTCCAAAACTCGACTTGAGGTTGGGTTACCACCAGATCGTGTTCGTGAGAGGACATCCCAAAAACCCTTCCTGACTCGGTATGGGCATACAGTACACCGTCATGTCATTCGGCTTAACGAATGCTCCCACCTTCTCTCGTCTTGAATGATTATATATTCATGGATTACCTCGACAAGTTCGTCGTGGTTTATTTGGACGATATCCTTGTATTTTCCAAGAACAAGGAAGAACATGCTGAACATCTTCGTCTTGTGCTGGAAAAGCTTCGGGAGCCTGTATGCTAAGTATTCCAAGTGTGAATTCTGGCTCCCCGAAGTAACCTATCTTGGCATGTCATCTCCAAGGATGGTATTGCCGTCAACCCTGAACGAGTTCAGCTATTCTCGATTGGACTCCTCCGAAGAACGTCAAAGCAAGTCCGAAGTTTTCTCGGTCTCGCCAGCTATTGCCGTCGATTCGTCGAGAACTTCTCCAAGATTGCCAGGCCCCTGACTAATCTGTTGCATAAGGGTGTCAAGTTCGACTGGACAGACAAGTGTCAGGAAAGTTTCCAGGCGCTCAAAGACAAGTTGACTTCTGCCCCCGTGCTTGCACCACCTGATACTAAGAAGGACTTCGTCATTTACTGCGACGCTTCCCGCCAAGGATTAGGCTGTGTCCTAATGCAGGAGCGCAGAGTGATTGCTTATGCCTCTCGTCAATTGCGCCCTCACGAAGAAAACTACCCGGTTCACGACCTCGAGCTTGCTGCTGTCATTCATGCACTGAAGCAGTGGCGACATTACCTTCTCGGTAATCGTTGCGAGATCTTCACCGACCATCAAAGTCTGAAGTATCTGTTTACTCAGCCAGATTTGAACCTACGTCAGCAAAGATGGATGGAGACTGTTGCAGACTTTGACGTGGGTATATCTATACCCCCGGCAAGGCTAATGTAATGGCTGATGCCTTGAGCCGCAAGTCTTACTGCAACCACCTCCAGGTTCACAAAGTTCAGCCCTCGCTTGTCGAAGAATTTAGAAAGCTGAACCTCCATATTGTTCCTCCTGGAGCACTCGCTCCCCCTCCCCCGGAGTTCCGCAAGATGAATCTTCTTGTTGTTACTAAGGGTTCTCTAAATACCCTGGCTGTCGTACCAGATCTCGTAGCTGGTATAAAGACTATACAAGGTTATGACTCTGAAGTCCATAAGATTAAACGCCATCTAGCAGAAGGAAAGCCCTCATTCTTCACTATCGCCGACGATGGCGCCTTGTATTTCAAAGGCCGCCTAGTGGTACCATGTTCGAAGAAAAACCTGGATAAGACTAAAAGGGTTATGCAAGAAGCCATGATACGCCTCTGTCCATCCATCCTGGTAGTACAAAGATGTACCAGGATATTCGTCAAAGATTCTGGTGGTCTAATATGAAGCAGGACATTGCTCGTTATGTTGCTGAGTGTGACGTTTGTCGCCGAATCAAAGCAGAGCATCAAAGGCCTGCTGGAACTCTGCAACCTATCTCTATTCCTGAATGGAAATGGGACCATGTTGAAATGGACTTCGTCACTGGATTTCCCAAATCGCAGAAAGGTAATGATGCTATTCTTGTCGTCATTGACCGGCTTTCCAAAGTTGCCCATTTCTGGCGGTCAAAGAGACAATCACTGCTAGTCAGCTTGCTACTCTCTACATGGCCAGAATTGTTTCACTTCACGGAATTCCACTGGTTATCAGTTCAGACCGTGGCAGCTTATTCACTTCAAGATTCTGGGCAAGTTTCCAAGAAGCTATGGGGACTCACTTATCTTTCAGTACTGCGTTTCATCCGCAGTCACAAGGGCAAGTTGAACGTGTCAACCAAGTTCTCGAAGACATGCTTCGAGCTTGTGTAATATCATTCGGCAAGAAATGGGAGGAATCTCTTCCATATGCCGAGTTCTCTTATAATAATAGCTATCAAGCTAGTCTGAAGATGTCCCCCTTCGAAGTGCTATATGGACGAAAGTGTCGAACCCCTCTGAACTGGTCAGAAACTGGGGAACGTCCACTCTTCGGTCCGGATATTATCCAACAGGCCGAAGAACAAGTCTCGCATTATTCGCGAGAATCTCAAGACTGCTCAGTCACGTCAGAAAAGTCAGTATGACCGTCATCACAAGACATGGTCTATCAACCTGGCGAAAAGGCTTATCTTCGAGTTACACCAATGAAGGGTGCTCACCGCTTCGGGATCAAGGGCAAGCTAGCTCCTCGCTATATCGGTCCCTTCACTATTCTCGAAAGGCGTGGAAAGGTGGCATATCAACTGGAGCTTCCGCCGAACCTTTCTCAGGTTCACGATGTGTTCCACGTGTCACAACTCCGCCGTTGCTTCAAGGATCCAATCCGAGCGGTGGATCATGAAGTGCTCGAATTGCAACAGGACCTCTCCTATAAAGAGCATCCGGTCCGCATTCTCGACCAAGCTGAACGCGCACACATCAGAAGGCGATCAAATTCCTCAAAGTCCAGTGGTCGAATCACTCTGAAGACGAAGCCACTTGGGAACGCGAGGATCGCCTGCGTGATGAATACCCCGCGTTGTTTCCTTCTACCTCCTAAATCTCGGGACGAGATTTCTTGTAGTGGAGGAGTTTTGTAACGCCCGGGTAATTAAGCTACAGTGAACCTCTGCTAATGATGCCACGTCACCTCGATTACTGTTCCTAATCTCGTGCTAGTTCGAAACTGATTCAAATTCAAATTCAAAATCAACCAAAGGATAAAAACTTTTCAAAATTTAAAACAAAAATGTTCGGGGTGTGCAAATAAATGCCTAGGAATTTATGGTGTGGGATCCATGCCTTTATAAAAGACCTAAATACTTAAAATGAATTAAAACAGAAAAGAAAATAAATAAAGAAAAGAAATACAAAAACAGAAAAAACAAAAAAATAAAATAAAGGACCCCCCCCACTGGGCCAGACGGCCCAGCCGGCCAGGCCACCAACCGGCCCAACTGGGCAAAGGCCCAGCCGGCCACCCCCTTTCCCCTTATCCCCCCGCGACCCAAACCCTAACCCCCACGACCGCCCCCACTCGCCCCCTCCCCCAGTCGCTCTCCCCCCTCCTCCCCGATCCAGATCGGATCGAGGGGACGAGCCCGCTCCCCCCCCACCTCGCGACGCCACCGCCCCGGATCTCCGTCGCCTAACCGCCTCCCCAGCGCCACGGTGCCGCCCCGTCGTCCTCGTCTCCTCGTCGCCAACGCCGTCGACGCACGCCGCCGCCTCGACCTCATCTCCTCCCCGTCGACGCCGTCCCCGTCCCCCTCCACCGCGGTCCTCCCCGACCTCCATCGGGCACGCTGCCCGTTCCCTACGCACACCGGTGAGGACCCCGGTCCTCCTACACCCCGTCCCCTCTCGCCGGTGCTTGGCCCCGCCTCCTTGGCCGCACCCCGCGGGCGCTCGCGCCGCGCGCCCCCCCTTTTCCCCGTACGCCCCGCGCCCGAGCTCCGGACGTGCTCGCGTCTGCCGCGCCCGTCGCCGTGAGCCCCGCCTCTCGCCCACGGCCTCTACTCCGCCGCTCGCTGCACGCTGTTCCGCGCCACTCGCCCGCCCTTGGCGCCGCGCCTTGCGCCGCCTGCACCGCGCCTCGTGCCCCCTGCTGCGCGCGCCGCAAGTCTCGCCGTGACCTCGCGCTCGCCTTCGTGCCTCCCGCGGTCGCCTGCTCTGCCATCGCTGCCGCCGCTGCGCCCGGCCGCCGAACCGCATCGTGGCCGCGCCGGTTCCGCCCACCACTGCGGCCGCCGACGCGCCGTCCTGCTCCGCCCCACCTCCGGCTCGCTGGGCCGCCGCCCTGCCGTGGCCTCGCCGCGGCCATCTCCGACGCCCGGCGCCCGCTCGGCCCTCGCCCGGGTCTGGGCGCTCACAGCGCCTCTGCGCCCGCGCCCACTGGGGCTCCATCCGGATCGGGCGCCCGTGCGGCCATGCGCCCGTTAGGCCTAGGGGCCTATGACAAGGGGCCCCACCCTGGAACGTTTTATATATAAAAAAGGAATAAAAATAATAATAATAAAATAATTAAATAAATAATAATAATTAAATTAATTAATTAATTAAGTTAATTAATTATAATTAGATTAACCTAATCACTAGTTAACCTAATTAATCTGTTAGTTTAATTAAACAGTAGTTTGATTAGCCTAATCCCTAATTAACTAAAACAGTTAATGACATGGGGGTCCCACCCCTGTTGACCAGTCAAACGTTGACTGGTCAACTGGGTCCCTCTGGCCCACCTGTCAGTCACTGGGTACACTTTGGTGTACACTGTGCTGGGTGCGCCTAGCAATTTAACAATTATTTTCGAATTAAAAATAATTCCAGAAATTAGTAAAATCTTTAGAAAATCATATCTTTTTATCCGTAACTCGGATTAAATTATTTTCAACATGAAAGTTGCTCAGAACGATGAGACGAAGCCGGATACGCAGCCCGTTCGTCCGCCACAAATTCCTAGCATAGCAAACACGCAACTTTCCCCCTCTGTTTCATCTGTCCGAAAACGTGAAACACCGGGGATACTTTCCCGGATGTTTTCCCCCCTTCACCGGTATCACCTCATACCGCGATAGGGCACCCCTAGCACCGATACTTGTCATGTCATGCATCGCTATGCATCTGTTTGCTTAAATATTTATTGTTTCTCCCCCTCTTCTCTCGCTAGACACCGGGACCGACGCCGCTGCTACCCAGTACGACTACGGAGTTGACGATCCCTCTCTCTTGCCAGAGCAACCAGGCAAGCCCCCCCCCCCTTGATCACCAGATATCGCCTACTCTCCTCTTTACTGCTTGCATTAGAATAGTGTAGCATGTTACTGCTTTCCGTTATTCCTATCCTGATGCATAGCCTATCCTTGCTACTACTGTTGTTACCTTTACCTGCAATCCTAATGCTTAGTATAGGATGCTAGTATTTCCATCTGTGGCCCTACATCCTTGTCCGTCTGCCATGCTATACTATCGGGCCGTGATCACTCGGGAGTTGATCACGGGTATATACTATATACTTTATACATGATACATGTGGTGACTAAAGACGGGTCGGCTTGAGGAGCACCCGCGAGTGGATCTTTGAGGCGGAGCGACAGGGCAGGTTCCGACCACCTAGGAGAGAGGTGGGCCTGGCCCTGGTCGACGTTCGCGGATACTTAACACGCTTAACGAGATCTGGGTATTTGATCTGAGTCTGGCCATTTGGTCTATACGCACTAACCATCTACGCGGGAGTAGTTATGGGTATCCCGGCGTCGTGGTATCAGCCGAAGCCTTCTTGACGTCAGCGACGGAGCGGCGCGCGCTGGATTGGACTGGAACGCCACTAGGCTAGGTCTGCTTTCGGCCGCCCACGCAACGTGCAGGTGTGCTAAGGGCGATGGGCCCAGACCCCTGGGCGCTTAGGTTTAGACCGTCGTGCTGACCTCTCTGTTGGTCTAGGTGGGGCTGCGACGTGTTGATCTTCCGAGGCCGGGCATGACCCAGGAAAGTGTGTCCGGCCAAATGGGATCGAGCGTGTTGGGGTATGTGGTGCACCCCTGCAGGGAAGTTAATCTATTCGAATAGCCGTGATCTTCGGTAACAGGACGACTTGGAGTTGTACCTTGACCTTATGACAACTAGAACCGGATACTTAATAAAACACACCCTTCCAAGTGCCAGATACAACCGGTGGTCGCTCTCTCACAGGGCGACGAGGGGAGGATCAGCGGTTAGGGTTATGCTATGCGATGATACTTGGAGGACTTCAGTCTACTCCCTTCTACATGCTGCAAGACAGAGGCTGCCAGAAGCGTAGTCTTCGAAAGGATTAGCTATCCCCCCTCTTATTCTGGCTTTCTGCAGTTCAGTCCACCGATATGGCCCTTTACACATTTACCCATGCATATGTAGTGTAGCTTCTTGCTTGCGAGTACTTTGGATGAGTACTCACGGTTGCTTTCTCCTTCTTTCCCTCTATCCCTTCTACCTGGTTGTCGCAACCAGATGTTGGAGCCCAGGAGCCAGACGCCACCGTCGACGACGACCCCTACTACACCGGAGGTGCCTACTACTACGTGATGCCCGCTGACGACGACCAGGAGTAGTTAGGAGGATCCCAGGCAGGAGGCCTGCGCCTCTTTCGATCTGTATCCCAGTTTGTGCTAGCCTTCTTAAGGCAAACTTGATTAACTTATGTCTGTACTCAGATATTGTTGCTTCCGCTGACTCGTCTATGATCGAGCTCTTGTATTCGAGCCTTCGAGGCCCCTGGCTTGTAATATGATGCTTGTATGACTTATTTTATTTGTAGAGTTGTGTTGTGATATCTTCCCGTGAGTCCCTGATCTTGATCGTACACGTTTGCGTGTATGATTAGTGTACGATTGAATCGGGGGCGTCACAACCTGCGCAGCGTACAAGCTCGCTGCTTCTCGTGAGCCTGCACACTCGAGGACAGCTTGCATGCCTCTTCGGTCAGCTGCGCACGGACGGCGCTCGCACGCCTCCCATTCAGTCAAGGTCAAGCAGCTGTCCGCACGGCACCTCCTACAGCCATTAAAACCAAGACACGTGGCGTCACGTAATGGTTAACAAAATTTTGGATTTACTAGAATTTAAAAAACCAGGCATCTCAATGTTTTGCCGGCAATCAACAGTGCCATGGTGTTTGAAATTCATTCTCATTTCTTGCATGGGACCTAAGCATGCACCCAAGTACACAGATTTGATTTTTCAATCAATTTATATGCACTGGAGCATCTGCATGTAGTTCAAATTTGAATTATGCACATAAATGCATTGAAAACTTAGTTAATGCATAAAAATGTCCAAACGAACCCCGAGAAATCACAAAAATTCACACAATACTCATGTTGTTCTATGTTGACACGAGAAAAAAAATTGAAAGCAATAAGAGGTAATGGATATCGTTTCGTCCCTAAAGGTGGGACGTTCCCTACCGAAAACTATCATGCTTGTTGTGAGAAGCTCCGGTTTGTGAGAAGCATATACCCAAACCTACCCCAAATGGGACAAAATTTGTACCACGGCATGTTGATGCCGCTCCATGATAGCATGCCAAGTTTCATGAAATTCAGACGATTTTTTGATTTACTAGAATTTGAAAACCAGACATCCCAATGTTTTGCCGGCAATCAACGGTGCCCTGGTGTTTGAAATTCATTCCCATTTCTTGCATGGGACCTAAGCATGCACCCAGGGACACAGATTTGATGTTTCAACCAATTTATATGCACTGGAGCATGTGCATGTAATTCAAATTTGAATTATGCACATAAATGCATTGAAAACTCAGTTAATGCATAAAAATGTCCAAACGAACCCCAAAAATCACAAAAAATCACACAACACTCCTGTTGTTCTATGTTGACACGAGAAAAAAATTTGAAAGCAATAAGAGGCAATGGATATCGTTTCGTCCCCACAGGTGGGACGTTCCCTACCGAAAAGCATCATGCTTGTTGTGAGAAGCTCCGGTTTGTGAGAAGCATATACCCAAACCTGCCCCAAATGGGAAAAAATTGTACCACGGCATGTTGATGCCGCTCCATGATAGCATGCCAAGTTTCATGAATTTCAGACGAGTTTTGGATTTACTAGAATTTAAAAACCAGGCATCTCAATGTTTTGCCGGCAATCAACAGTGCCCTGGTGTTTGAAATTCATTCCCATTTCTTGCATGGGACCTAAGCATGCACCCAAGGACACAAATTTGATTTTTCAGCCAATTTATATGCACTGGAGCATGTGCATGTAGTTCAAATTTGAATTATGCACATAAATGCATTGAAAACTCAGTTAATGCATAAAAATGTCCAAACGAACCCCGAAAAATTCCAAAATTGAACACAACACTCTTGTTGTTCTATGTTGACACGAAATTTTTGAAAGCAATAAGAGGCAGATATCGTTTCGTCCCCAAAGGTGGCACGTTCCCTACCGAAACCATCATGCTTGTTGTGAGAAGCTCTGGTTTGTGAGAAGCTTATACCCAAACCGCCCCAAATGGGACATTTTTTTACCACGGCATGTTGATGCCGCTCCATGATAGCATGCCAAGTTTCATGAATTTTCAGACAAGTTTTGGATTTACTAGAATTTAAAAACTAGGTATCTCAATGTTTGCGGCCGAGTGACAGTGGCAGGGTGTTTGAAATTCATTCCCATTTCTTGCATGGGACCTAAGAATGCAACCAAGGACACATATTTGATTTTTCAATAAGTTTATATGCACTGGAGCATATGTATGTTGTTCAAATTTGAATTATGCGCATAAAATGCCTGGAAGCCCAGTTAATGTATAAAAATGTACAAATGAACCCTGAATAATTCCAGTTTTTTTGACGACACACCTATAGTTGCATGTTCACTGCAGATAAAAGTTCTAACATTCAAACACCATCCTTTGTAGCTGTGACCCCATTACGTAATTCAAATGATCAAGACGATAAATCAAGTGGATCGCACACAGTTTATTATCACCAACCATGTGAGATGCAGCACAAAATATCTTGGAGCACCGTCGGTGTATAGTATTATAAATCAAGTAGATCGCACACAGTTAGTCTCCTTTGTGTACCCAAATTATGCAATGACATGGACGACCACTGTAACCAGGGAAATTCGAACCAAAATTTTTGACGTTCAAACTCAACACACACAGGTTAAGCTATCTGAATCGTTTGTGATGTTCACATATCGTACACAGTTCTGAATAAGGGATCGTGTCTGATGGCACTTTGCGCGCCAGTTTTTTGGTGAAGCGATTCCAAATTTTCGGCTTCCGTGGAAATATCTACCTCCCCGCCCCTCCCCCTTACCAAAAGCCACATTTCCCCTCTTTTCGCCTTCCTTTACAAGTTGAAACCTTCACTCCTTGCTTGCAGCGCCGCTGCCTCCTCGCCGGCGACCCTTCTTCACGCTCCTCGTCCTCGCCTATCCAGGTAGGTAATCCACACCCGACCCCCATCCTCCTCCTCCTTCCGCAACCCACATGCCCCTACCACCGGCGTGCGCACGACACCTTCCACCCAAATCACCGACCCCTCCACCAAATAAGAGTCGACCTAAGCCATGGTGCACACAGTATAGCCAGGACCTCAAGGAGCATTTGGTAGCGGAGAAGCAAATCGCGGCCGCACGCGCGGATGAGGTCGCGATGGCTGCCATTTGTGCCGACCCCAGATTTTTAAGGAGCACCTTGCCATTTGCTAGCTACACCGGTTATGCATGCTCGGTTTACCCGTTGCGTGTGCTGCTCCTGCCTTCCCTTCACAAATTCTAGTGAATTGTGCTATCTAATTTTACCATGCAATCTGTTGCTCTAGTGTATATGTTCTATATGTCGTGCAGTGTGGTGCTCACTTATTAACTGTTTTGTTAATTAGTTGTCGTCTTCAGTTAACTGTTTGGTTCAATTCTGCAAATGTGATGTTCAATTCTTCAGGCTGCAATTTTGTATTGTCTTCCATGTGAGAAATAAATCGAATTTATCTTTACAAAATTGTGGGTGCATTCTGTTATTGTATACCATGTGAGGAATAAATTGAATTTGGCTGTAGTAAATACATGAGAAACAAATACAATTGCTACAATTGGCTGTAGTTAACTGTTTGGTTAACTGTCTGATCTTCTATTAGGAGTATGTTATATTGTGCAATGTGGTGCTCAGTTAATGTTTGGTTCATTTGTTGTGGTGTTTAGTTAACTGCTTGGTTCAATTCTGCAATGCGATGTCCAATTGTCGTGGGTAGAATTTTGTATTGTTGTGCATGTGAGGAATAAATCGAATTTGGCTGCACTTAATACATGAGAAACATATACAAGTGCTATATTTCCTAGTTCTTAATCATGCTTGGTTTGGATAAATGGGTTTTCCATGTGGCTTGAATTAATCTGATGAATCTGCAATGTGATTATTTTTCATCAACATATTTTACTGATAGCATGCGAACCCTTACTTAACCTGATGACTAACTACCTTATATGTGTTGCAGGGAAACAATGGGAAGCACTGAGGTTTACAATCGAGGTTAGCACATGCATGATCCGTTGTCTAATAGCACATTATTATGCAATTGCAGGAACCATTCTAATATTTAGGTTTTTAACAATTTAGTCTTGCACATGTAGGTCCTGCTGTCAAAGGTTTTGACCCACTGTTCGACCCTTTTTGCATATGGAGAAATGAGTTGTCCATGAATACCAGTCAAGTCAAGAAACTCAAAAAGATTGTTAGGATAAAGAAATTAGCAACAAAAAACAACAAGATCTTTGTCTGCACAATGAAGAAGACATCAGTTCACTACAGGATGGTACTAACTATTATACCTTGCCTTTTTTATTCCTTTGCCCCATTTCCAATGTAGAGAATATATTTATGCACATCCTTGTTTTCAGGCCTTTCCAAAGCAGTTCACTGATGATTACCTCTCAAACCACCTGTATGGTCAGGAGGCAAGGAAGGTATTCGTACAACACCCACAGTTCAATATTGAAGTGTTCCTGAAGAGGACGAAGGATCGACGGTCAATCATCCACAGGCACTGGCCTAAAGTTACAAAGACCTTCAACATCAATGAAGGCTCAATATTCGCCTTCTGCTTCAATAGTTTTCGAGATGAGATACATCTGTCTATGTATCATCTATGATGCTAATTTTGAAAGGTTATAGATGTTGGATGTGAAACTTGGTCCTGGTGTAGTTTTGTAATGGGGTAGCTGAGTGCTGAAGCTATATGATGTTGTACTTTGATGTATTTCAATTATGAAAATGAAATATATTGTGTGCTTAATATGAACTATCAATTAGGTTAATAAATGGATTATGAATAATTGAATAATTAGCCTGCTAATTGGGTTTTGCTATTGCAAACGGTTGTTGAAAAAATACCATGGGCGATGACCTCAGGCAACGCACACAGTTTCTAGGAATAAACCATGTTGGATCAATGAACAATCACACACAACTTTTCTTGAAAACTGTTTGCGTTAGGCCACCTTGCACAAACGTTTACCACATGAAAATTGTGTGTGATGGACAGTCTTTGCCACACAGTTTCTTCCATGGACCGTGTGTGATATATTCAATAATGCAAGCGATTTAATGGGAAAGATTGTGTGTGATGTACCTGTGAACAAAAACATTTTCATTGGAGCGACTATGTGGGATGTACATACGAACGGAAACGTTTAGCGGGGACTGACTGTGTGGGATGTACTTGCGACCGGAAACAATTTTGCTGTATAATTGTATTTTTTAGCTCTACTGTATGTATTTCTGTATTTGAGCGCTTGCCGGTCGCACACGCCCTCATTTTGCCGAATGTGTGTGCCAGGAGGGCATCCCTGAAGTTTTCTGGGTCGTGTGGGAAGAACCCCCCTATCGCCCACACTCACTTTGGCGACGGTTCCATCAGTGTCACGGAAGGGGTAAAAAACCGTTTGTATAGCATCAGTTGTATAGTAGTAAACTTGTAACAGCAACAAGTCATCCCCAAGCTTAGGGCCTCACATACCAACGTATTTATAGCACAACACTACAAAAGAACACTTCCGTGATGATACATGTTTGTCATAGTAGGTCACGTTTTCTGTCATGCATGTACATCCATGACGATTTTATGACACAATCAAGATAGTCATACCTGTGTTGTCGTAGAAGTGTTCCATGACATTACCAAAATTATCATCATGGAAGTTTCCACTTCCATGACGATAAATGGCACGTCATGGAAGTGTTTTCATCAAGGGTAACCGACATGTGGCATCCACCATAACAGGTTGCCGTTAAGCTATCGGGTCCGGTTTTGGATCCAATAACCCGTTAATAGCCCGGACCAATGGGGATTTTCCACATGTAAAACTCTCATTGGCCGGAGGAAACACGTGTTGGCTCACTGTTGGGACAGATGTCATCCACTCATTGGACAGGAGGCACCTACGATATGTCGACACATGGCACGGCCCAACAGAGGCACATTCCGGTGAAAAGGCCAGCCCATTTGACTTGGTCGAAGAGGTAGAGGGCCGGCCTACGGAAAGCATGTCAATGGTCTGTTAGCATATAGCCCTTTTACAACCCGCTAGGTCACGGCCCGTTACGGCTTATCCGAATTAGGCCCAGTAGCGTCATCTAGGCCATCTAGTATGATTCTAGCCCTTGTAATTTCTGGCCCATGTATGGCCCATGACGTCTTTCTGCCCATATGAGGCCCTTTGTAACTCTTGGCCCATTAACGACCCGTGGTGAAACTGGCCCGTAATGAATAGTGTATCACTTTATACCCATTAACAGCCCATTAGTCCGTCGGCCATTTCCAGCCCGTGTTAACTTTCGACCTTCTAAGGGCCCATTTATTCTTGGGCTCATTTCCAGAATTCGATTACTTACGGTCCGTTACTGGCCTGTTCAGCTTGTGGGCCAAATTCAGCCCGTGGTTACAGTCGGCCTACTTGTGGCCCATTAACACGTTGGGCTATTTTCGTAGCATCATCAATTACGGCCTATTAACGTCCCATTATGGTTGGGCCATAAAATAGACGATTATCACTCTAGCTCATTTACGACCCATTTTGCGGTCCGTCATTGGTCCACAAATAGTACGACCCATGTTTGGCGAAACGATTATACGACCCGTAGAAGGCCCATAGATGAGATGGTCCATAGAAGGCCCATGGATCCTACAGCCCGTAGAAGGCCCATGGATCGTATAGCCCGTGGAGGGCCATGGTCACTACAGCAGGTAGCAGGACCATGGTCACAACAGTCCATGTGTTGCCATGGTTATTGTGGCCTAGTTTATTGTGGCCACTAGAAAAACGCAGAAAAAGAACTATAGTGACTACAAGAAAACAACTAAACAAGACAATAAGGAAATAAATAAGCAAGGAACTAACGCTAGGCTATTACGACTATTACACATATTACATCCACTGGGCATCAAAGTTCGCCACCAGTGCAAATATAGGGAACAAAGCAGCATATTACATACACTGGCCGTCTAAATTGGCCACTAGTGCAAATAAATGCAGCAGCAAAACAAGTCCATAACTGAAACAACTTTAGAATAGCTCAAGAAACATTATCCTAGGTATCCACCATGCTGGCAATAAGTTTAGCAATCTTATTAGCTTTGTCCTGTTTGGCGCTAAAATCCTCCAACGCTTGTTGTTGCACCAGAAAGTATGCATCTGAATGCTCCAGGGACTTCCGCAGTCCTTCTGCTTCTTGTCGCAGCACAGCTGATCGATGTCTTTCATCTTGTAGTTGAGACTCAAGAAACCGAACTGATTTAGACAGTGTGTTTGAATAGCTTGTGCAAGCAGTAGTGGCCAGTAACTCGAACACTAAACCAAGACAGGACTTTGGGGTTGTCTCACTGTCTCAAGATAGTTTTCCTTAGCTGTTTTATCAGCTTTGTTGGAGACCAACATGGATGTCTCACTATCCTGAACCTTATCTGCATTACTTCCTTTACCATTGCTTAATAAGGCACTCTTCCCCAATATTCTGTCAGCATTCTAAAAGAAGAAACAAGCAAACACATAACAGGTTTAGCACGTACTAGTATATGATACTCATTTTAGTGAACCAGTTCATTAGTAAGGTGGACAGGATTAAACTACCAAGTCTTCTATTGCCAAGTAGTACATAATAAAAGCATCAAACAAACATATATCTATGTCCTATGGTCACTACATTGTCTTGCCAAATCAAAATAGAGACACGGTTCAAATCATATCAGTTCAAGACAAAGTAGCACTGAAAGAATACAAAGCATGGGAAACTACATGGCACAACAATATTTCAGATGGGTACCACGGGTCTACATGTACAACAACACTATTGGCTCTGTTGTGGTGCTAGTAATGTGCATGATATGAGAAGTTAACTGTATACACAATTGAAATTGAAATCAACAAAGCTATTTATAAGAGCAAACATGTTAAAGAAACATGCGTGAACATACCTGCTATGCCATTGGAGTTTCGATTGGATCCTTCAATTTAAAAATAAGTTTGTATGAGTAAATACAGTGATACAAGAGCAAAGCAGTATGCACGATAGCAATGGAATCTTAAATGAGAACGGTTGTTCTTCAGGTTTAAGCACTTGTTCTACATGAACAGAGTACAGTAAGACGCAAGAATATATTACTTAAAAATAGAAAATGAGCTCATAGACCTTACCACATTCTTGGTTCGAGACTAGTACAGAACAAGGAGTCTCCAGTCATCGTCCAGTAAATGTGTCTCAGGAGAACGTAAGGGAATTTGATGAGTTTCTTTGCCAGTGAAGTATGTTTTCTTCAGGTATTTCCGATACTGCCACCAAGCATTCTTGAAGATAGCAGAGGTATTAGCACAGGTTACCTCATCCCGAGTTTCCAAATAGGTCCTTCTTTATAGAGAAAAATGGGAGAATTTGTTGTATTATAACCATCATGGAGGTAGAATGTATGGGACAAAGCAAAGTAATTTCCATGAATAACATTACTTACACATAACTCCTGGACAAACACCTACAACTGGCATTTTCATTCATCTTCGGTTATTTCGATGACGGGAAGATACGCACATAGGATTTAACAACATCAAATGCGATAGATGCTAAACTACGACTAGTTGGTTGTGCTTCCTCCACAAGAATATGTGTACTAACTAGTGGAGTTGAGGTTCGCCGTGGTAGTACATGCGCTTTGGGCACTGGAGCTGCCTTACTAACTGCTCTTGTTTGGGAGCTCTCTGGTGGAGATGGTGTTGTGTCAACAGGAACTAGGTTACTATCTGCTAGGGTTGGGGTTAGATTGGGTGAAGCTGGTTCTCTGTCCATGGCAGTAGGGGTACAATCTGCGAGAGTCTAGGTTATGTATGGTAGTGCTGGTTCTCGTGCATGTACAACCGAGGTGCTATCTCCACCAAGAGGTAGCACTGTTTTATTTGAAGACCGTGTTTTTACTCCGCTAGATACTGGCATCACCTGCTCCAATTCAAATGGCCGATAAACAGGAAACATAATTGAATGTACAGATATTGTATGAGACAGATGCAATATATAGTGTGGAAAAAAGAGGGCATGAAATAGTTGACATGTATATTGTTTAACTAAAATGGATAGCATGACATAATTTCACATATATGATGTCTATCTAAACTAGATAGCATAGCATAACATAATTCAAAGATATGATGAATAACTAAACAATATCGCATGACATAATTCACATACATGTTATCTAAGTAATCATGATCACATGATTTAATTCACATATTTGATTTATATGCTAAGCAGAGGGCATTCACATATATGATGTCTGAACTAAGAACATGGTGTTGAATATTGTGTATATGATGTGTAAACTATGCAATGCAAGACACCATATGCATGATATGAGCAGTATAACCGTGCCAAGTTAGAGCATACACCTCGATGGGGGAATAGGACTGGTCATCTGTCTCTGAATCCATCTCTAAGGACCTATCGAGACCCAATAAGAGATCTACTTCGACAGGTATCATTGTCTGCTCTGAAGGCCTTGTTTTCACTCTAGATTTTTTCCATCTCCCACTCAAATGGCTGATTCACAGGAAGAGTAGTTTAACGTACAAACATTGTCTGCAAATGGAAATGTAATGAAGAAAAGGATGGGCAAGATATCATTCAAATATATGATGCCTGGTTAAACAGGACGGCATTGCACATTTCACATATATTATGGCTGGCTAAAAGACATGGGACTGCATAATTCCCATATATGATATAGAAACTAAACAGGTGACATTACAAAACATGTCTAAACTAAGTAGATGACATATATGATGTCGAAAGTAGGCACTGCAAGGCAGCATATGCATGATATGACTAACATCACCATGCCAAGGTAGAACAAACACCTTGGGGGGTAAATAGGAGTGGCCAGCTGCGCCTGAATCCGCTTGAGAACGGATACCTTCCTCTGGATTACAATCTGGAGAGGGGGGACGGTTTGCC
Organism: Triticum urartu; assembly: GCF_003073215.2. Taxonomy (NCBI): domain Eukaryota; kingdom Viridiplantae; phylum Streptophyta; class Magnoliopsida; order Poales; family Poaceae; genus Triticum; species Triticum urartu. The sequence goes on from NC_053025.1 coordinate 29,606,879, forward strand.
ATTGAACCCACCATGGAGTGATGTCTGCATGACATTGTATTGCTGCGCAAAACTCTTCTCTTTTTCTCTACATGCTCAGCATGACTGTGTACAATATCTGACATGCATACGAAAAAAATATGGTGAGATTATGTAAGGAGAGCATGCAGAAATCTAGAGTGATGGTAACAACCAGTGGATGGATCCAAAAATAATGATAGCATGCTGATGATTGCATTAATTTAATAAAAAAGACAGATGATGATTGCTTTACTATTTTTTTGCCACCCAAGATGAACAACATAGGCATACCCTTGGTGAACCAGATATTAGACAGAGATACTATTCATTGCTGCCTCGATATGTGCCCCACAACTAATTTAGAACTCAAGTTTGAACATTAATTTGGACCTGACTTGGAGTCTAAGAGGTGAACAGGATGATAAAGTACCAGGTAATTTTAAGCAATGCATAACATAAGCAGAAACAAAAGAGTGTGACCTCTCTTGTGGACTCGTGCAATCCTCAAGTTCATCTGCTGAGTCAATGATGGTGATACTGTTGCGGTGGGTGCCGGCAGCAGGGAAGGAGATCTAAGGCGGTGAAAGATGGCCAGGAGTCGTGATGTCTGGTTTGGTGGATGCTTCTGTCGATGGAGCAGCTCAGGTGAGGTGGACGACATCACGGCAGGAGTAGGAAAAAAAACCACACAAAGTTTTCTTCGACACCTACCTGTAACTGAAGTACTTCTGTAAGGGCTCATTTGGCTTGCATGATTCTAAAAATGCAGGGATAGGAAAAACATCGAAATGTGATATGAATACAGATGGTAAACAGAGCATTTGTAAACACATGATTTCTATCAACTTGGGTGTTTGGTTCACAGGAATTGGAAGAGCGAAGGAATGCAAAGAAACCTGGCCAAAATAAAGTGAAACCATATGAAAGCGTGCACAGTTAGAATGTTATTCTGCCACAAATGCATTTGGTAATGTTTTCATGCATAGTATTTTGAAAAGTAGGTCCAGGTGGATGTTTTGCTCCATTTCTTTCAACAAAATGCATGAATAATTCAATAGTAGAGTGTCATAGGAAAATTTCCTATTGCTATGTTTTTCCGTTGAACCAAAATAGCCCTAATGGATCGACATGAATGTATATTAATAAGTGATGCGACAAGTGTACAACCTCTTTGTCGTACTCGTGTCGACCTTAGCATCATTGGGTTGGTAACTGAAGAAGTTGAGGCAGAGGTGGCTGTCGGAGGTGTGGAGGAAGATCTGAGGAATCTGTAAACGGCGTCCAGGGCACTGCTCTGTTGTGATGGATCGTTCCATCATTGGAGCAGCTCCGGTGAGCCATAAGATGTCGCTGTGACGCCCGGATAATTAGGCTACAGTAATCCCACGTTAACGATGCCACGTCACTTTGATTACTGTTAGTAATCTCGCGTTAGTTCGAAACCGATTCAAATTCAAAATCAAAATCAAGAAACAATAAAAGTTTTTCAAATATTAGAACTAAAATGTTCAATAAATAGTAGATAAATCAGAGGCTATGATAAAATTGTAAGCAACATTATTGAAATTTGATAAGTGACTTAAACAACCTCAAACAGTGGCTGAAAACAATATTTACTAACCTTTTTATTAATAAAAAAATAAATATGAAATGATAGTTACACCAAACTAGTTTTTGGTGGTAGGATATATTGTGTTGTGAATTTTGGGCCAACTCTCATGTTTTACAAAACTCATTTAGTGCCCAAACAATTAGCCAAAACAGAAAAGGAAATAAATAAAAGAAAGAAAATACATAAAAAAAGAAAGAGAAAACCCCCTGCCCCCTGGGCTTCGGCCCAGCAAGCCAAGGCCCAACCGGCCAGCCCACCTCACTCCCCTTATCCACTCCCCTCACCCCCCGCAACCCTAGCCGCCACCCACTCGTCCCCCCACGTCGTTCCCACCCCCTCCCGATCCAGATTGGATCGGGGAAGAAACCCCCACGCCCCCCCTCATCTCCTCCCTCTCACCCGATCCAGACCGGATCGGGCCGACCCCATCGCCGCCACCCGAAGACGCCACCCCGTCGCTGCCCCGACGCACGTCCCCATCGCCAACCCCCGCCGCCTCGCCGGACCGCCTCACCTCCTCCCCGATGTGCTCCACCGACCCCGACGCCACCCCGAACCGCCGGCGCCGAGCGCCATCCACCCGGAGCTCCCCCGTCGCCGCCTGTAGTCTTCGTCCTCCTCCGCGACCCCCCCCACTGCCACTCCCCTACACTACTCGGTGAGGGTCATGCCCTCTTCTCTCTCCCCTGTCCCGCGCACTCTACGGCGTCGTCACCCCCCTGCAGCTCTCGACCACGCCCCGCGTCTTCCCGTAGCCGCCATCGCGCCCTGACCGCGGGGTGGCCACACCCATCGTGCACGCCCGGCCCGCGCCTGCCGCCTACTGATCTCACCAGCCCCGCCCCTCTCGTGCTCACCCCCGCGTGCTCGTCGGTGCCCTGCTCCTCGGCTCACGCGCCACCACGCTCGCCAGCTTCCGCGCGCGCCGCACTGCCGCGCCTCGCCGTGTCCTCCCTGCAGCCGCTGCTGCTCGCCTTAGCCTCGCCCCTCCGCCCCTGACCACTACTCCATCGCGCGACCCCGCCAGGACCTCCACCGTTGTAGCTTGCGCGCGCCGCCGCATGCCTCACCTCCGACGCCTCACCTGGCCGGCGTCTTGCCGCCGTCCCCCAGCCGCCCCGTTGGCCACGCCCGGGCCAGCGCCCGCACACTCACGGGGCTCCGCCCGGAACGCCCCAACGCCCGTGCGCCCATTATGCCCCCCTAGGGCCAATGACACATGGGGCCCAGCCCCAGCGCCAGCCCCGACACGTTTTGTTTAAAAAAAGAATTAAAAATAATATGTAAAATAAATAAATAGATAATAATAATTTAATTAATTAATTAATTAAGGAATTAATTAAGTTAATTAATCATAATTAGATTAACCTAACTAACTAATTAGTTTAATAAACAGTAGTTAGTTTAGTTAAACACTTATTAGGCTAAACAGTCAATGACCAGTGGGTCCCACACGTCAGTTGACCAGTCAACACCTCTGTTGACTGCTGACGTCATGCTGACGTCATGATGACGTCAGCAAGCACTGTTCTGGATAATGTTGTATTAAAATAATTAAATAAATCCTGAAAATGATTTAAATCTTTTAAAATTAATAGAAAATAAACCGTAGCTCAGATGGAAATACTTTCTACATGAAAGTTGCTCAGAATGACGAGACGATTACGGATACACAACCCGTTCGTCCGCCACACCCCCCTAACCTATCGAACACGTAACTTTCCCCCTCCGGCTCCTCTGCCCGAAAACGCGAAACACCGGGGATACTTTCCCGGATGTTATCCCCCTTAACCGGTATCACCTACTACCGCATTAGGGCACCTCTAACGCCGTTACTTGTCATGTCATGCATCGCTATGCATCTGTTTGCTTAAATATTTATTGTTTCTCCCCCTCTTCTCTCGCTAGACACCGAGACCGACGCCGCTGCTACCCAGTACGACTACGGAGTTGACGACCACTCTCTCTTGCCAGAGCAACCAGGCAAGCCCCCCCTTTGATCACCAGATATCGCCTACTCTTCTCTATACTGCTTGCATTAGAGTAGCGTAGCATGTTACTGCTTCCCGTTAATCCTATACTGATGCATAGCCTGTCCTTGCTACTACTGTTGTTACCTTTATCTGCAATCCTATTGCTTAGTATAGGATGCTAGTATTTCCATCTGTGGCCCTACATTCTTGTCCGTCTGCTGTGCTATACTATTGGGCCGTGATCACTCGGGAGGTGATCACGGGTATATACTATTTACTTTATACATGATACATGTGGTGATTAAAGACGGGTCGGCTTGAGGAGCACCCGCGAGTGGAGTTTTGAGGCGGAGCGGCAGGGCTGGTTTCGACCACCTAGGAGAGAGGTGGGCCTGGCCCTGGTCGGCGTTCGCGGATACTTAACACGCTTAACGAGATCTGGGTATTTGATCTGAGTCTGGCCATTTGGTCTATACGCACTAACCATCTACGCGGGAGTAGTTATGGGTATCCCGGCGTCGTGGTATCAGCCGAAGCCTTCGTGACGTCAGCGACTGAGTGGCGCGCGCTGGATTGGACTGGAAGGCCACTGGGCTAGGTCTGCTTTCGGCCGCGTTCGCAACGTGCAGGTGTGCTAAGGGCGATGGGCCCAGACCCCTGTGCGCTTAGGTTTAGACCGGCGTGCTGACCTCTCTGTTGTGCCTAGGTGGGGCTGCGATGTGTTGATCTTCCGAGGCCGGGCATGACCCAGGAAAGTGTGTCCGGCCAAATGGTATCGAGCGTGTTGGGGTATGTGGTGCACCCCTGCAGGGAAGTTAATCTATTCGAATAGCCGTGATCTTCGGTAACAGGACGACTTGGAGTTGTATCTTGACCTTATGAGAACTAGAACCGGATACTTAATAAAACACACCCTTCCAAGTGCCAGATACAACCGGTGGTCGCTCTCTCACAGGGCGACGAGGGGAGGATCATCGGTTAGGGTTATGCTATGCGATGCTACTTGGAGGACTTCAGTCTACTCTCTTCTACATGCTGCAAGACGGAGGCTGCCAGAAGCGTAGTCATCGAAAGGACTAGCTATCCCCCTCTTATTCCGGCATTCTGCAGTTCAGTCCACCTATGATAGCCTTATTCCAGTTGATACCAATGCATACATATGTAGTATAGCTCCTTGCTTGCGAGTACTTTGGATGAGTACTCACGGTTGCATTTCTCCCTCTTTTCCCCCCTTCCCTTCTACCTGGTTGTCGCAACCAGATGTTGGAGCCCAGGAGCCAGACGCCACCTTCGACGACGACTCCTACTACACCGGAGGTGCCTACTACTACGTGATGCCCGCTGACGACGACCAGGAGTAGTTAGGAGGATCCCAGGCAGGAGGCCTGCGCCTCTTTCGATCTGTATCCCAGTTTGTGCTAGCCATCTTATGGCAACTTGTTTAACTTATGTCTGTACTCAGATATTGTTGCTTCCGCTGACTCGTCTATGATCGAGCTCTTGTATTCGAGCCTTCGAGGCCCCTGGCTTGTAATATGATGCTTGTATGACGTATTTTATTTTTTTAGAGTTGTGTTGTGATATCTTCCCATGAGTCCCTGATCTTGATCGTACACGTTTGCGTGTATGATTAGTGTACAATTAAATCGGGGGCGTCACAAGTTGGTATCAGAGCCAACTGCCTGTAGGAATCCCCTTTCCAACTCCTTGGCCAAAGTTGAGTCTAGTCGATGAAAACTGTTTTTCTAACATGGCTGTGCGGCCCATGGGCCCACGTCGCCATCTGGGTGGTATTAGGATCTTTTACTCCTCGAT
>NC_053025.1:29613278-29626472 GCF_003073215.2 Triticum urartu
CCAAAGTTCAGTAGCAACTTGATCTGAAGTTTCATGATCATCATCATTAACTTTCCTCTCTAGTCGTTGCAGGTACCTCAGGAACATTTTCTTGAAGTTGCGCCATTTTCCGGTTCAAGAGGTAATACTTCATCAAGTTCTACTTTCCTCCCACTTACTTCTTTCGAGAGAAACTCTTTCTCTAGAAAGGACCCATTCTTGGCAACAAAGATCTTGCCTTCGGATCTGAGGTAGAAGGTGTACCCAATAGTTTCTTTTGGGTATCCTATGAAGACGCATTTTTCCGACTTGGGTTCGAGCTTTTCAGGTTGAAGTTTCTTGACATAAGCATCGCATCCCCAAACTTTTAGAAACGACAGCTTAGGTTTCTTCCCAAACCATAATTCATACGGTGTCGTCTCAACGGATTTCGACGGAGCCCTATTTAAAGTGAATGCGGCAGTCTCTAAAGCATAGCCCCAAAATGACAGCGGTAAATCGGTAAGAGACATCATAGATCGCACCATATCTAATAGAGTGCGATTACGACGTTCGGACAAACCGTTACGCTGAGGTGTTCCAGGCGGCGTGAGTTGTGAAACTATTCCACATTTTCTTAAGTGTGTGCCAAATTCGTGACTCAAGTATTCTCCTCCACGATCTGATCGTAGAAACTTGATTTTCCTGTCACGTTGATTCTCAACCTCACTCTGAAATTCCTTGAACTTTTCAAAGTCTCAGACTGTGTTTCATTAAGTAGACATACCCCCATATCTACTCAAGTCATCAGTGAGGCGTGAGAACATAATGTAGCCACCGCGAGCCTCAACACTCATTGGACCGCACACAATCAGTTAGTGTATGATTTCCAATAAGTGGTTGCTCGCTTCCATTGTTCCTGGAGAACGGAGTCTTGGTCATTTACCCATGAGGCATGGTTCGCACGTGTCAAATGATTCATAATCAAGAGACTCTAAAAGTCCATCTGCATGGAGCTTCTTCAGCGTTGAACCTATGGAGTCCGGAGACTCTAAAACGAAAAAAAAAAAAAAAAAAAAAAAAAAAAAAAACAACTTAGCATAAATATACAACCCTAGCGTCACCGAACCTTAAGTGTGTAGACCCTACGGGTTCGGGAGACATGCAGACATGACCGAGACGACTCTCCGGTCAATAACCAACAGCGGGATCTGGATACCCATGTTGGCTCCCACATGCTCCTCGATGATCTCATCGGATGAACCACGATGTCGAGGATTCAATCAATCCGTATACAATTCCCTTTGTCAATCGGTACGTTACTTGCCCGAGACTCGATCGTCGGTATCCCAATACCTTGTTCAGTCTCGTTACCGGAAAGTCACTTTACTCGTACCGTAATGCATGATCCCGTGATCAACCACTTGATCACATTGAGCTCATTATGATGATGCATTACCGAGTGGGCCCAGAGATACCTCTCCGTCATACGGAGTGACAAATCCCAGTCTCGATTCGTGCCAACCCAACAGACACTTTCGGAGATACCTGTAATGTACCTTTATAGTCACCCAGTTACGTTGTGACGTTTGGCACACCCAAGGCACTCCTACGGTATCCGGGAGTTGCACAATCTCATGGTCTAAGGAAATGATACTTGACATTCAGAAAAGCTACAGCAAACGAACTACACGATCTTTGAGCTATGCTTAGGATTGGGTCTTGTCCATCACATCATTCTCCTAATGATGTGATCCCGTTATCAATGACATCCAATGTCCATAGTCAGGAAACCATGACTATCTTTTGATCAACGAGCTAGTCAACTAGAGGCTCACTAGGGACGTGTTGTGGTCTATGTATTCACACATGTATTACGATTTCCGGATAACACAATTATAGCATGAACAATAGACAATTATCATGAACAAAGAAATATAATAATAACCATTTTATTATTGCCTCTAGGGCATATTTCCAACAGAAGTGTTACCTTAATGTTCTGATGATGTCTAGATATACATGTAATAAAATCTTATATAATGGGATGGATGGAGTGTTGTACTACATCATTTTTCAATTGTTGTTTAGCTTCTAATATTAACTTGGTGCTTTTAGGTACATATATCATTGCCAAAGATCCACACTTCGACCCTTTCTGCGTATGGGGCAATGAGATATTCATGAACCAGCATCAAGTGAGGAAACTGATAAAGATTGTTACTAAAATGGGTCAAAAGATGTCAATCGAACTATTTGTTTACACTTTATGCAAGACAACAGTGAACTGCAGGATGGTAAGTAAGAACCCTGTAGCCTTCTTTTTACTGCCTGTAATGAGTTGTGTTAGATGACAATATCTGAATCTTTTTTCTTTTAGTGGATCCTGAAGCAGTTTACTCAAGATTACCTCTCAAACTACATGATTGGCGGCGACCATCACAAGGGGTTGGACTAGAGTCCTGCATGCCTTCTGCATCCAGGAGAGCACAATAGGGCCATTCCGCTTCACCTTGTTCAGCAACTGGAATGTCTGTCGCCTCTTTCTTTACCATCTGTAATAGTACAAGTATAGAACCCTGGTACATCATTCTTTATTTGGTGCTTCTGTAATTCTTAAACATATGTACCTGTGAATCGAATAATGCATTGGTTGTTTGAACCTGATGGATATGAATAAAGCTATAGCCTACTTTCAAGTTTAAATTAGGTACAATTTTAAATAGCAGCAATTAAATTAGGGCGAAATTACGTTGTGCAGGTCATTACGGCACACACGGTTGGTAAAACACAAACGTTTGCGATATACACCATAATCCGAGATGGTTCACAGAGAGGAAACGTGTGCAAGCATGCACACAGTTGCCGTTTGCAAAGCGTGTGTGATGTCAGACACTATCACATACGGTGCGGGAAAACTAAATGTGTGTGATTGTCTACCTATCGTACACGGTTTATAATCATGAACTGTTTGTGATGTGCCAGGCATCGTAAATCTCCCGTGCCTAGAATCTGCCTAGAAAACTGCCTGGAATCTGCCTGGATCTGCAATGAGCACAAACGAGTGGCAAGGATGAAGCGTTTGGGATATTCGAGATATCGAAACGGTTATACAGGGACAACTGTATGCATCAAGGCTCCCTATCCCCGACGGTTTCTGGGTCGTGTGGGAAGGACCCCCCTATCGCCCACACTCACTTGGAGACGGTTCCATATGCTGTCGCGAAAAGGGGTTAAAAACCGTTTGTTTAGGACTAACGCGCACCAGTGTCACTAGCATCACACATAATTTCAAAGGGTAAATTCCAATCAGGTACTGAACAATGGTGCAGAAATCAAGGCTTTCTTAAGTATTTCAAATGCTTCTACACAATCATCATCAAAGACAAAAGGAACATCTTTTTGTAAGAGATTAGTCAGAGGCCTGGAAATTTTTGAGAAGTCTTTAATGAACCTCCTATAAAAACCGGCATGACCAAGGAAACTTCTTATACCTTTAATGTCCTTAGGACACGGCATCTTTTCAATAGCATCAACTTTAGCTTTATCAACTTCAATACCTCTTTCAGAAATTTTATGCCCCAAGACAATACCTTCATTAACCATAAAGTGGCACTTCTCCCAATTCAAGACAAGATTAGTTTCTTCACATCTCTGCAAAACTCGATCAAGGTTGCTTAAGCAATCATCAAAAGAAGTTCCATATACAGAAAATCATCCATGAAAACCTCAACAATCTTTTCACAAAAGTCAGAGAATATAGCAGTCATACATCTTTGAAAGGTAGCAGGTGCATTACATAAACCAAAAGGCATACGTCTATAAGCAAAGGTACCGAAAGGGCAAGTAAAGGTGGTCTTTTCCTGATCCTCTTTCGACACAGGTATTTGAGAGAAACCAGAATAACCATCTAGAAAGCAAAAATGTGTATGTTTGGATAATCTTTCTAGCATTTGATCAATAAAAGGTAAAGGGTAATGATCCTTTTTAGTAGCTTTATTTAATTTGCGGAAATCAATTACCATTCTATAACCTGTAACAATTCTTTGTGGGATCAATTCATCTTTATCATTAGGAACAACAGTAATACCTCCCTTCTTAGGGACACAATGGACAGGACTTACCCACTGACTATCAGCAACGGGATAAATTATACCTGCCTCCAGAAGCTTTAGTATTTCTTTTCTTACCACTTCTTTCATCTTAGGATTTAACCGTCGTTGGTGATCAACAACCGGTTTAGCGTCTTTCTAATTTTATTTTGTGCTGGCATAGAGTGGGACTAATGCCCTTAAGATCATCAAGAGTATATCCAATAGCAGCACGGTGCTTCTTCAGAGTTTTCAATAATTTCTCTTCTTCTGCTCTGAAAGGTTAGCACTAATAATAACAGGATATATCTTCTTTTCATCAAGATAAGCATATTTAAGAGTATCAGGCAATGGTTTAAGCTCAAACACGGGATCACCCTTGGGTGGAGGAGGATCCCCTAGAATTTCGACAGGCAAGTTGTGTTTCAAAATAGGTCCCTGTTTAAAGAATACTTCATCTATTTCCCTTCTTTCATTCATAAACATATCATTTTCATGGTCTAGCAAATATTGTTCTAAAGGATCATTAGGAGGCACGGCAATAGAAGCAAGACCAATAATTTCATCTTTACTAGGCAATTCTTTATCATGGGGTTGTCTATGAAATTTAGCAAAATTAAAATCATGAGACATATCCCCTAAACCAACAGAAACAATATCCTTTTTGCAGTCTATCTTAGCATTAACAGTATTCAAGAAGGGTCTACCAAATATAATGGGACAAAAGTCATCTTGTGGGGAACCAAGAACAAGAAAATCAGCAGGATATTTAACTTTCCCACACAAGACTTCAACATCTCTAACAATCCCAACCGGTGAAATAGTATCTCTATTGGCAAGCTTAATTGTAACATCAATACCTTCTAACTCAGCAGGTGCAATATCATGTCATGCATAATTTCTTCATATAAAGAATGAGGTATTGCACTCGCACTAGCACCCATATCACATAAGCCATGATAGCAATGATCTCCTATTTTAACAGAAATAACAGGCATGCCTACAACAGGTCTATGTTTATTTTTAGTATCGGTCTAGCAATTCTAGCAGCTTCATCACAAAAGTAAATAACATGCCCATCAATATTATCGACAAGAGATCTTTAACCATAGCAATACTAGGTTCAACTTTAATTTGCTCAGAGGGTTTGGGTGTTCTAATGTTACTTTTGACACAGTTGAAGCTTTAGCATGATCCTTTATTCTAACAGGGAAAGGTGGTTTCTCAATATAAGCGGTAGGAACAATAGGATCAACATTATAAGTGATAGTCTTTCTTCAACTTTAATAGGTTCAACTACTTTTACTTCAATGGGAGGATGATATTTAAGCCACTTCTCCTTAGGGAGATCAACATGAGTAGCAAATGATTCACAGAAAGAAGCTACTATCTCAGAGTCAAGTCCATATTTAGTGCTAAATTCACGAAAAGCATCGGTATCCATAAAAGATTTAACACAATCAAACTTAGGTGTTATACCTGACTCCTTACCTTCGTCGAGTTCCCAATCTTCAGAGTTGCATTTAATTCTTTCCAATAAATCCCATCTGAATTCAATAGTCTTCATCAAGATACCAGTACAAGAAGTATCGAGCATGGAGCGATTATTGAGAGAAAGCCGAGCATAAATTTTTTAATAATAATTTCTCTTGAGAGCTCATGATTGGGGCATGAATATAACATTGACTTAAGCCTCCCCAAGCTTGAGCGATGCTTTCTCCTTCGCGAGGCCAAAAATTATATATATAATTACGATCACGATGAACCAGATGCATAGGATAAAACTTCTGATGAAATTCCAATTTCAATCGGTTGTAGTTCCATGATCCAATATCATCACATAGCCTAAACCATGTCAATGCCTTTCCCTTCAAAGATAAAGGGAAGACCTTCTTCTTGATAACATCCTCGGGCATACCTGCAAGCTTAAATAATCCACAAACTTCATCCACATAGATTAGGTGCAAATCAGGATGCAATGTTCCATCTCCTGTAAAAGGATTAGCTAGCAGTTTCTCTATCATACCCGAAGGAATTTCAAAGTAAACATTTTCAGTAGGTTCAGTAGGTTGAGGAGAAACTCTTTGCTCTACTGGTCGGGGTGAAGATACCCCGAACAAGCCCCTCAAAGGATTATTTCCATAGTAACAAGTGACAGTAAATTTCAGCACACTATATAAATTTTTCCTTACCAAATTCCACCTACCAAAGGCGCTTCACTCCCCGGCAACGGCGCCAGAAAAGAGTCTTGATGACCCACAAGTATAGGGGATCTATCGTAGTCCTTTCGATAAGTAAGAGTGTCGAACCCAACGAGGAGCAGAAGGAAATGATAAGCGTTTCAGTAAGGTATTCTCTGCAGGCACTGAAATTATCGGTAACAGATAGTTTTGTCATAAGGTAATTTGTAACGGGTAACAAGTAATAAAAGTAAATAAGGTGCAGCAAGATGGCCCAATCCTTTTTGTAGCAAAGGACTAGCCTGGACAAACTCTTATATAAAGGAAAGAGCTCCCGGGGACACATGAGAGTTATCGTCAAGCTAGTTTTCATCACGTTCATATGATTCGCTTTCGGTACTTTGATAATTTGATATGTTGGTGGGCCGGTGCTTGGTTACTGACCTTCCTTGGACAAGCATACCACTTATGAATAACCCCTCTTGCAAGCATCCGCAACTACAAAAGAAGTATTAAGGTAAACCTAACCATAGCATGAAACATATGGATCCAAATCAGCCCCTTACGAAGCAACTCATAAACTAGGGTTTAAGCTTCTGTCACTCTAGCAACCCATCATCTACTTATTACTTCCCAATGCCTTCCTCTAGGCCAAATCAATGGTGAAGTGTCATGTAGTCGACGTTCACATCACATCACTACAGGAAATGCAACATACATCTCATCAAAATATCGAACGAATACCAAATTCACATGACTACTTATAGCAAGACTTCTCCCATGTCCTCAGGAACAAACGTAACTACTCACAAATCATATTCATGTTCATAATCAGAGGGGTATTAATATGCGTAAAGGATCTGAACATATGATCTTCCACCAAATAAACCAACTAGCATCAACTACAAGGAGTAATCAACACTACTAGCAACCACACGTACCTAATCTGAGGTTTTGGACAAAGATTGGATACAAGAGATGAACTAGGGTTTGAGAGGAGATGGTGCTGAGTGAAGATATTGATGGAGATTGACCCCCTCCCGATGAGAGGATCTATGGTGATGATTTTCCCCTCCCGGAGGGATCCTTTCCCCGGCAGAACAGCTCCGCCGGAGCCCTAGATTGGTTCCGCCAAGGTTCTGCCTCGTGGCGGTGGCGCTTCATCCTGAAAGCTTGCTTATGATTTTTTTCAGGGCGAAAGACTTCGTTATAGCAAAATATGGCACCGGAGGCCTGCCAGGGGGCCCATGAGACAGGGGCGAGCCCAGGGGGGTAGGGTGCGCCCCACCCTCGTGGACGGTGGGTGGCCCCCTCTGGTGCTTTCTTCACCATATTTTATATATATTTCAAAACTGACTTTCGTGGAGTGTTTAGGACTTTTGGAGTTGTGCAGAATAGGTCTCTAATATTGCTCCTTTTCCAGCCAGAATTCCAGCTGCCGGCATTCTCCCTCTTCATGTAAACCTTGTAAAATAAGAGAGAATATGCGTACATAAGTTGTGACATAATGTGTAATAACAACCCATAATGCAATAAATATTAATATAAAGCATGATGCAAAATGGACGTATCAGGCACCAATAGTGAATCATGGCATCCCGCATTGTGTGAGGGCGTGAGGAGAATACGGTGGCCCTAGTGGCTTCTTGGGGAGCATTGTGCCTCCACACCGCTCCAACGGAGACGTACTTCCTCTCAAAAGGAAGGAACTTCGGTAACACATCCTCGTCTTCACCGGCTCCACTCTTGGTTATCTCGTCCCTTTACTCGTGCAAGCTTATCTTGTGTTACATCCCTTGCTTGCTTGTGTACTTATTGTTGTTGCATCATATAGGTTGCTCACCTAGTTGCATATCTAGACAACCTACTTTGATGCAAAGTTTAAATTGGTAAAGAAAAGCTAAAAATTGTTAGTTGCCTATTCACCCCCCACTAGTCAACTATATCGATCCTTTCAGATCATGTTCATGTCCTTAACCTAAGAGGGAAACTTCTTCTACCCGCTGCTTGGACTGGGCTGATTGCCGTTCTCATTATGTGTCTAGTGCATGCCTTCATTTTCGGCCACAACCTTCCCGATTTGTTATTCTAGTTTTAGTGTGTATGTCATGTGTACGATGATCTATGGGACCGACAACGGCCCCTTTGCGGTTCTACTATGTGGATCCATGAACACAAAGAGTAGATCCAGCAATCAACACACATAGTTTACCCAGGTTCGGGCCATAGTGAGGTGTAAAACCCTACTCCTACTTTAGTGGATTATTTGATGTAAGTTCAAGTTACATGGAGCGCAGCTTGTTGGCAAGATGCGCGAGAAGTGCAGCTTCTACGCGTAATTGAGCAAAGAGTCGACCTTTGTAAAGACATGCCTCCTTTTATAGGTTAAGGGGTCACCATAATGGCAAAATGGTAATTACATGAGGTAGATAGTGGCTACAGTGCCAAATACCTAACTATGACGGGTTAGAACAAACACACTAATTGCGCCGTGAGGTGTCATGCTAGGGATGTGCTCCGTCAAGGAGGTGTCTCTCCTTCTGTGTCGTTCCTCCAGCTACCTTTTATTCTTTCGCCACACCTCCGGGACGGGTGGCAATAAAGTTGGACTTCAGCGGCGTGTTGACACGTGCCCCGACAAGTCTCACCTAACTGCCTACCCGCTCGACACCTATTTGAAAAGTGACTAGCCGGTCGATGAGGCGGAGCAGTGGCAAGGCTAAGAGAGCCTTCACTTGTCGGCGTGTATCTTGCCAGCAACCAAGATCTTGATCTTCAGTACTACGTAGTACTTCTCGATCACCTTCCTGGAGGTCTTCTTCATGGTTTTATCAACCAAGTCTTGTGTCTTGGATAGAATTATTCTCCGACAATCCCTAGCCGTCAAGAGAGCTACTACTGTCTGTGCATAAGTCTAGAGTATATAACACCCATGTTTCAGTACACCTACAAGACTCCCCGGGCCTGGGTCACACACACATGTGAGGCATCGTTGGGTTAGGCCCAAAACAGTGCACGTGCATATGTGGTAGCAAACAACTGATGTAATCATCACTTTTACTGCATGCCCACGGCATGCATTAAATGCGGGGCATGGGAGAGGTGGAGCAAAATGGCTAATTGAGATCATGCGCTTGAAAAAGCGCAGACATGTCAGACTGTGGAGAGCCAGCCCTGCACCTTCCCCATAAAAAGGAATCTGTGAGGGCGTTGCTCATCCACCGCTGCTATTCCCAATCTTGCTGCCATCATCATCTTCTTCCTTGCGATAGAGCAGAGTTCTTCTGTTGGGACCCCGATTCTAAGTCACACCAATCTAGCATGTAACACCTCATATCACTTTGCGGCCTCACGCACGGTATTCCCACGGGTGTCGCCTTACCATGGCCTGGGACCGTTTGCGCCTTTTGGCTCACGTATATGATAGTGTCGCTAGCATCCATATGACAGAGAACCCGGGCCGACATGACTAGTCGTGAACCCAAAGTGGCACTAACTTACGGGGACAGCATACATGAATCAACATCGAGCATGTCGGTCAGCAGCGTGCGAATCCGGGCTGTAGCACTGGGCTAACAGGACTCCGTGAACCGGGCTGTAGCAGGCTAGGCAGGACTCCGGATGTCACCGCGTGACATTTCCCCGAAGGGACAGACACAGAACGAAGTGAATCACATGCCGGCCAGTCTAAGTGTTCCGGAGCAGTAGTGCTGGGCTAGCAGGACTCCGGTAAACCGGGCTGTAGCGGACTACCATGGCTCGGTGGAAGCACTAGACTACATTTCCCCATAAGAGAGGCTACCAAGGATAGACAACTAGGTTGTCGGATCCCACACATAGCAATACACGTTACACGTACGCATAACATGCAAGTATGTGCTGTACAACATGGCATCACAACATAACGCAAACTCATATAGATAAAGGCCCAGAAGAGCCACATAGCATTAAATACAAACAGGGGTCACATGACCCATCATTCAGAGCATACAAGCAACGGAAGCATTACATGTCTGAGTACAGACAACTACAAAAGAAAAAGGCTGAGAAGCCTGACTATCTACAAGTCCCTCCCAAGGGTACAAGATCGTAGCTGAGGTAACAAGCTACTCGTCGAAGTCCAAGCGGTACTACTAGTGAGACAGATGTCTCACCTGCAAAACATAAATAAAGCAAACGTGAGTACAAAGGTACTCAGCAAGACTTACATCAGATCCTATCATACATGCATTTGTATCAAGAAGGTAATGTGGGGTTTAGTTGCAGCAAGCCAGCTTTGACTCAGTGGCTATCCTGTTCTACGACAACGAGAAACTTCTTTGAGGTGAGGCAGCGCACACGAGTCCACTAATCACCACATCAATACACTACTATGGATTCATCCTCGTCTCCTACGAGAAGGCCATCCATAGCACTCACACTTGTCTTGAGCATTTTAGAGTATCCACTTTAAGTTGTCTATGTACCACGTAAGCATCCAAGAAGTCCATAACCGAGGACACGGCTATTCGAATAGATCATGATAACCCTGCAGGGGTGTACTTCTTCACACACGCTCTCACCACTTATCACCCATATACACGTCATGTATCTCGGCAACCTTCAAGCGGAAGCCTGCCGAGGGTGTCAGCCACGACCTGACTAACCAGACAAGACTCTAGTCCAGGTTTATCGCGTATTCGGGTTCCATCCGCAAGGAGATCCGGCCGGGGTTTCGCTCACGGCCCCAAACAATGTGTACAGGGTTCCCGAGCCCACCATCCGGGTGCCACTCGGTACACCAGGCCACAGTGCCTAGTCTGTCCCAAGTCCACCCTGTCGGGTGCCACTCGGTAGAAAAATAGCACTACCTACAAACACCAGAAACTATTTGGAACTCCTGGACAGAGATCAAGTTGGCTAATAAGTCGAGAGAGCTTGGAGCGCCCGGAGCCCAATGTGTGGTAGTAGCTAGTCATTGGACAACTTACACAGAACTCAGTTCTTAAGGACGGTCCCAATGAGACAACCCACCATGTACTCCTACATGGCCTCTCACCGCTACCTTTACCAAATCGTGTTCACACGCTTAACTCTCAGCACCGGATCATATCGTAACACTCCAATTCATTCCCGATGAATCAGACCTGACATACTCTAAGCAATAGCAGGCAAAGCATGGTAGGAACACAACATGGCTCAATCAACTCCTACACATGCTAGTGGGTTTTAACTATTTACTGTGGCAATGACAGGTCATGCAGAGGAATGGGTTCAACTACCGCAGCATAAAGTAGCAGTTGAATCGTTGTTGTCCTAATGCAATAAATGAGAGCAGGAGCGAGAGGTAGGATTGTATCGGAATGAACAAGGGGGTTTGCTTGCCTGGTAGATCAACAGGGGGGCACTGCTCCTTGACAGGTACTCTGGATCGGTCTCCGGAGCAGGACCTATCGAGAAGGAACGGTGTCGGAATCAAACAACAAGCATATGCAACATTATGATGCATGAACATGGCATGAGTATGTGATGTTGTTTGAGTTAATGCATCTAGCATTTATTTGGTTGAAGTCCATTTGAACCAAGGGTTCAAATACAACTCCAAATTAAGCTCTTAAATATGCCATAAGTGTGTTTCATATATACAGCATGTATAGGTTGGTTTGTCATGCATGAAAATGGTACAGATGGATAGATTGAATTTTTCTGATAATTTTTCATATATAAATTATTTCAATCTGAGCTACGGTTGAATTTCTATGAATTTTTGAAGTTTATAACATTTTCTGGATTTTCCTGATTTATTTTAAATCCAGAAAACCATTACTGCGTCAGCATGACAGCAGCATTGCGTCAGCAAGTCAAAGGCGGCTGACCAGGTCAAACCTGACGTGTGGGGTCCACACGTTCAGTGTCACAGTGTTAAACAGGGGTGTTATTTCTAATCTAACTAAAAGATTTGTGTCGTGGTTTTGTCACGGCAGATGTCCTAGAGAAAGGACTTAGTCGTGGAGCCATCGCGACGGGTTAGCTTGAAGGGGTTAAAGCGGACACAAGGACGCAAGAGAGTTTATACTAGTTCGGCCCCTTCGATGAAGGTAAAAGCCTACGTCTAGTTGTGATGGAATTGATGGGGTTTCGATGACTAGGGAGCAAACAAGCTTCGCCTATGTCTCGAGTTGTTGTCTGTTGTCCTTGAACCGCCGCCGGGTCGTCCCCTTATATACACGGGTGACACCCGTCGGTTCACAGAGTCCCAACACCGGTCGATATTCGTATCCGGGTTGGTCTCTCCTTATTCCTAACTTACAATACAAGTTTATATACAAATTCCGGTTTACAGCTACAAGTCTTGAACCGGCTACGGGCCTTAGGCCCTCATCTGCCTTCTTGGGCTTTATCACTTCTGGAACTACTGATGAAGTTGACCCGGCCCAGATAGGCCGGTTTACGCCCAGCAGTAATATCCCCAACATTAGGCCCCAGATTGATTTGAACGGGTTCATGTCAATCCTTTAACAAAAACTTCATCTTCAATGTCTTCTCATAAATCGGTAAACCGCCATGATGTCACCTTCTCTGATTACTGTAAACTGGAGTGACGTCACCTGTCATAACGAAGATATCCATTATGCTTCTTTATTTAATATATCTGCGGAAATCGAGGCGACAACTCTGTTTCGTGGCCCCTTGATTGTCGCGCCTGACACATGTCTTTTTGCCTTATAAATAGGACCGAAGGGTCATTTCCTTTCTCTTTCCCTTCTTCCCCTTTTGCTTCGTCTTCCTCGCATCGCCTGACTTCAGGGCTCTGCCGCCACCATCGACCTCTGCCTCAACCTTGGCCGCTGCATCAACCTGGGCGCACCAGAGCATCGCGGCCACCTTCCGCGTCTTCCGCAGCTCCGGTAAACCTTCTATCCTTTCCCCCGCAGATCTGTTTTAGGGTTTCACAGTTCTTCTGTATTCATCGTCTGCTTCTTGCT
>NC_053025.1:29627472-29712325 GCF_003073215.2 Triticum urartu
CCTTACTCATGGCAACCTTCCGGCCGCCCAACGACCTATAACGCTAGTCACTACTCCCACTGGGGCTAGGAAGTAAGCCCCACAACCCAAAGCGGCGAAGAACAAATAGAATTTGCTACAAAAGCCGGCTAACGGGGGTATTCCTGCGTATGAGAACATTGTAATGGAGAAGGTCATAGCCGAAATAGGATTCGTTTTGGCTAGAGCGCCCAAATCCGCTATATATTTGACACGGGTTTGCCGTAATGCTGGAACTATGGCGAATGCATCTATCGTCATTGATGCATAAATAAATATACCAATTAGTAGTGATTGAATTCCTTCTATGGTTCCACATGAGAAACCAGTACGAATATAACCTACATGTCCAATCGAACTATGAGCTAGAGGTCTTTTGACTTTCGTTTGGGCCATGGCGGCCAGTGCTCCTAAGATCATAGAAGCAATGCTGCAGAAAAAGAAGATTTGTTGTAATGTACCCCCATAGGAAGCAACAATAGAAACACGTGACATATTTGCAGAAATAGAGATTTTAGGCGCAATAGAAAGGAATGCTGTCACCGGGGTGGGTGAACCCTCATAGATATCAGGTGCCCACATATATAGAGTCAAAAGAGAGATTGAGTCCGAGGGAGAGGGGGGTTTTCTTGGGGCTCGAGAGATTGAATAGATAGGGCCCCACAAGTTGTTAATTCGCCGCTGGGGAATTCACACAAAAGGGAAGGACTTATTCTCAACGAAAAAAGTGCTCTCTGAACCGAACGTGAAAGTTGTTTTCCATCAGACGGCTGTTCACGTAACTCCACTCTCGGCTTGGATTATATATCCATTTGGTCCGCTCTCGGCCATTCCACACGCTGCCTAGCAGAGACGTGGTTATCTGAAGTGGATTCTCTCTTTTGTAGTAGATGCCGAACCTGCTGCTCAGTGGGCGGGCGCAGCAGCTACATGGACCCCTTTCTTTATGTTGTTGCCAGCGCTTTCCCGGGCCGAGCCGGAATTCTTTATTAGAACGTCGGCAGGCAAAGCCCGAAGGAAGGCTGCTATCCCCTCGGCCTTCTTCCTTTTCGATGAAAAACAAATCGACATCTCAATCTCCGAAAGCGTTTTCCTTACCCAGCTAATATCCCCCCCTTCGTCGAGCCTTTCCTTTAGTGGTAAGGGATATGCACCTTATCTGAACGTCGGCAGGCATTCCGGAATTCTCCTTTTTTGGCCCCGGGTGAACATAGGCTCAAACATGATTGGAGGGGTCCTAGCTATGCCATGCGTTCAATAAAAAAAAGCAAGCCTCTGGGAAGCTGCAGGGATTACAAAAAGAGGGTGCTTTCCTGTGTTGCACTGAAAAAAGGACAAAGGAGAAGACGCTCTTCGACTTTCTTTCTTCCTCCCGCGCCCGCCTAAGCCCGGCCCGCGTTAGAGGGGAAGATTAGCAAAGCGGAAAAAGACAGAGGGAGGGGGAGCTGCATCTTATTCTCTTCGCGAGAACTTCAGGATCGGAGAAGCATTCGGAAGGGGAGAGGCCTTCATTTCGTTGGCAGAAGCTGAAACGATCCAAAAACGAACTCTGTTTAACATTTTCATAGATAGATGATATATATGGGAATAATATATACATCCCTTTACTTTACATGTCTATGTATCTATTTTGGAATCATCTCCCGATTCTCTTTTTTTTTTCTAATTCGCACTGCTCTTTCTCTCTAAATTGCATCAAAGAAAATAGAGAGAGAGAGAGAGCAGATGGATCCTATCCCCTATAACGAACACTCATTCCTATCTATTGATAGAAAAGAAAGATCTTCATCACGGACTTTTTCTTTGTTCTTTTTTTTAGATTGGAGGAATTCCTCATATCCAAGGCAGCTCCCCACAAACACCCCACCCATATGGCTATGCCCCCTTTTGAATCGACAGTAGATTGGGCTTCATAGCTACTTTCATTCTAAAGACGAATATTAGTCAATAGGCAGGCTTCTTTCAGTAGCAAACATATTCATTTTCACCGGGCTCCGCGCACCTTTGGTACTTCTGGAGGGCAAGCAGTTTTATAGTGACTTCTTTCTTAGGGTAGGGCGACGAATACTTCCAATTCCGGAAAGGTCATTGGGTCGCCTTTGGAAGCTAAAGCGAAAGTTGTAGAAAGCCAGTAGAAAAAGTGAAAGCTTGCTCGAAATGGCCTATACCCTAACCCTCGGAAGCGAAGACGCAAAGCGTCACTTTTTTCAAAAGGAAGGAGTTTTTTCTGACTGAATCCATCCATAAAGCCGCCAAGGAAACGAAGTTCGTTCCCTTTCATCAAGTGGGTAAGGTAGGCAAACCACTTAAGCTTTGCCTTAGACTGACGGAACAAAGCTAAGAAGTAGGCTGAATGGAAAAAGGAAAGGGACAAGGGCGGTCGTCGCTTGGCGCGAAGGCTGCTGGTTCGGTACGGTACTAAAGGTCCTCGGACTTCCAGGCGGTTTTTCTTTTGGGCTGCTGTGAACCCTTGGATCTCGCCAATACAGCCTCCTATGGTTTTCGTTACCGAGATATCTTTTCTTTTTTCCCAGGGATTTTTTGGGTAATCAGCTCCCATGCTGCAAACAGTCAAATCTGAACCTTGTCGCTCTTCTTTCCTCGTGGGCAGGAAGCACACCAGCAGCGTGCGTTGCGTGATTCCACTGTGTTTTTTGCACTTGACTGGGTGGACAGTTGACCGGAAGATAACTTCGATTCGCCCGGCCAGCAGGCGGGCGGCGTGCTTATCTTGTGTGACAACACTACAGAGCGAGTAGCTCTTCTAGTCGGGCAGCTGTGTGACAACACTCCTGAGAAAGCGGCGCTTTTGTGTAACATGCTATGGTCTCAACGCCCTTACGAGGTAGTGATGAGTTTCACGCGCTCTAAGCCCGGCCCGCGCGCAGTTAGGAGGATTGGCCGCTATCTGAGCGGTACCACCCACCCTACCCTACTACCTATAGGGGGCCGTCCGTCCTACAGCCGCCCGAAAAGGAACTGCAGTAATCTTGAATAGGAATCCTACAGCGATAAAAAGAATCCCCATAAAAATACCACTAGATCGAGCACCAGTGATTTCGTATCCGGTCAAAATCTTGGCTAATTGATCGAAGTGGGTAGCTCCAGTAGACCCATAGATCATGGAACAAATAGGGTGGGTAGGCCCAACCACCACACTACACGTATAGACGCGAACCCCCCTCCTTACCGTACGTGCGACTCTCACCGCATACGGCTCGCACAAAGACTCCAAAATCCATCCCGAGCTTTTTATTCCACCTCTCTCTCCTCTCCAATCCTCGATCAAACTAGCCTTCCCCAGCAAGAAAACGTATCCGCATTAGCAACAAAGCGCTCATCCCTTGCTTGTTCTTGAGCGCGCAAGGCGCTCAAGACGGTGATTCTTGCTTAAAAAAGGGCTAAAGCACTCCAGCTTCGAAGCTGGAGTTTGCAACTTCAAAACTACAGGTTTTAGCCCTCCTGCTGGGTGGGCGCTTCCTTCGTCTATCGTATGTCTCGCTTGGCTTCGTCCCGAACCAAGGAGGCATGATGGCGGGCGCGTGCGTGTGCCGACTGCAGAGACTACAAGCCGACGCCGGAAGCGACTCGCTTCTATTCTCGATTGGATATAGATGGGGAATCTCTATAGATCGTCTTTTTTCGACAACCTCTCTAAAACGCATACGAGAAAATTGCACTTCACGGCACGGCAAAAAAAAAGAGCTTCGCTCGGTTGGCCCTCCTAGGCTTCCGCCTACTTTCTCTTCTCTTAAGTCTACAACAAGTGGGAGAGGCAGGATTCGAACCTACGTAGAAAACCTTCAACAGATTTACAGTCTGTCGCTTTTGACCGCTCGGCCACTCTCCCCTTCCCGGGGATACGCCCTCCTCAAACAAAGGGTTCCTGAATAAGAAGGATGGCGGCCTTCGTTCTTAAGTTAAGAAGAGCAGATGGAACTATTAGATTTGCTAGCGTTCCGGGAGAATAAATAAGGTCATTTAGTAAGTTCATAACAACATGTAAAGCAAGGGGCAAAGCTTCTACGACAGCTTCCCCTTCATTGCCATCGTCGGCCTTCCCCAGCTCCCCTCCTTCGTCGCTTCTGGCTAAGCATCTTTCGGCGGAGGAAAGGAGGCGACTAGTCGCTTCTGGCGAAGCAGCGAGTTCATGAGCAAGTGAATGAACGAGCAGCGAGTGAAGTGCAACAGTCGTAAGTAAGGCTCGCCATGTTCCTAAAAGGAGTGACCATCTTTTCTTCCCTTCTACTGACACTGAGCGAGCAGCAAGCATAGGCAATAGTTTCCGTAGGGGTGGGGCGCAAGCAAGCGTTTTCAGGCTCCGCTAGCTAGCGTACTCTTCTGCTATCAATGAAACCGAAAGAAAAAACCAGTGCCCTTTCGTATAGATTGAGACGCAGTACTTTTTCTTTACTTCTTCCATACTAGGAAGAATGGAAGGAAATCCTTCGATAACACTTCTTCCTTATTTGAAGAAATGATATCCGACGCCCGTGGAAACTCTTTCATTTCAAAAAAGTTCTTCTTCTTAAGAAGCAAATAGCATTTCCTATTGATTTGTCCCCTGGACTAGACCTATGTAGATTCGGAATTATCCGTCGCTACGTTGTTCCCAAGGACTAGCAAAATCGAAATAGCGAAATTCTTGGGTCATCTCAATGGGTTCAGAAACCACACGTTTCTCTGGATCATCATAGCGTACTTCCACATATCCACTCAGAGGAAAGTCTTTTCGTAATGGATGACCCTCGAAACCATAATCTGTTGATATACGGCGTAAATCCGGATGATTGATGGAAGAAACACCAGACATATCCCATACTTCTCGCTCCCACCGGCCG
Organism: Triticum urartu; assembly: GCF_003073215.2. NCBI lineage: Eukaryota > Viridiplantae > Streptophyta > Magnoliopsida > Poales > Poaceae > Triticum > Triticum urartu. Next base: position 29,632,332 of record NC_053025.1, read on the forward strand.
GCTGATGGAAATAGACTGACTACTGGAGATATTCGTGTTACTTCGTCTGCACTTGTTTGTACACGAACGCGTGAGTTATACCGAGTACTCGGTAGATTATGGACAACTTCAAATCTTCGTTTTCGAGAGGGATGATCCACTCCGCAAATATCGATCGAAACTTGAACCCTTGTATAGGTATGCCATTTTAGAAAGCACAACAATGGAAATGGGTAGTCAGTATTGGTATAAGATCTATTCCCATGTTCCGATCTTTTCATTTTATGTACCCATTTCTTTGGTAAAAACTCCCAACTATATTGGAAAATGGATTGGTTATCCATAAATGAAAATAAAGAAAGCTTCATTTTGGTTCCGCTTCTTGCTCTAAGCAGAAAGACTTGAATGGCCGGTTGGGTTGGTCCGACCAAGAAAGGCATGGGAGTGGAGAGGCAGAAGTGAAAGACTGGCTACCAATAAAGAACCAAAACTGCATGCACACTTTATATAGTGATGTATCCAGGATCGGCTGCATGCTCTAGTGTTGAATCGGGTATAGAACCCAGGATGCTTTGTTACAATTCCGAATCCGCTAAACCATTGCTCGGGGAAAAGTATTTTACAGAGCATTAGTACTTATTCTGATCCTTTCCTTATATTAAATTCTAGTAGTTTATTTCAGTCGTATTCGTATCCTTACTACAGTTTAGTAAGGGTAACAAATAAAAGTATGCAGGTTCTATTTTATTGTTCCGAGACATATGATGATAGCATTGAGAATGAGAAATCTTTGCAAAATGCACGTATTATTAAGGAGTTCTGGAACGATTACTACGCTAAGCTGTTGCTGTCAGGACCCCGATCCTAAGTCACACCGATCTAGCATGTAACACATCATATCACTTTGCGGCCTCATGCACGGTATTCCCATGGGTGCCACCTTACCTGGCCCGGGACCGTTTGCGCCTTTTGGCTCACGTATATGATAGTGTCGCTAGCATCCATATGACAAAGAGCCCGGGCCGACATGGCTAGTCGTGAACCCAAAGCGGCACTAACCCATGGGGACAGGCATACATGAATCAACTTCGAGCATGTCGGTCAGCAGCGTGCGAATCCGGGCTGTAGCACTGGGCTAACAGGACTCCGGTAACCTGGGCTGTAGCAGGCTAGGCAGGACTCCGGATGTCACCGCGTGACATTTCCCCGAAGGGACAGACACAGGAACGAAGTGAAACACATGCCGGCCAGTCAAGTGTCCTGAGCAGTAGTGCTGGGCTAGCAGGACTCCGGTGAACCGGGCTGTAGCGGACTACTATGGCTCAAGGAGCACTAGACTACATTTCCCCATATGAGAGGCTGCCAAGGATAAACAACTAGATTGTCGGATCCCACACATACCAAGCATTTCAATCATACACACAATATGCTCGATATGTGTAAATACAACATGGCATCACAACATAACCCTACGACTCAAGTATTTATTCATTAGGCTCCGAGGAGCGAGATATTACAAACATAGGTCTCATGACCCAACATTCTGAGCATACAAGTCAAAGCACATGCGGAAGCTTAACATGTCTGGGTACAGACATCTACAAATGAAAAAGGCTTGAGAAGCCTGGCTATCTACCAGATCCTGCCGAGGTACAAGATCGTAGCTGAGGTATCAAGCTAAACGTCGAAGTCCACACAGAACTACTAGCGAGACTGACGTCTCTCTGCAAAAACATAAAATAGGCAAACGTGAGTACAAATGTACCCAGCAAGACTTACATCAGAACTAGCTACATATGCATCAGTATCAATAAAGGGGGTGGTGGAGTTTGACTGCAGCAAGCCAGCTTTGACTCGGTGGCTATCCTGAACTACGACTGCAAGAAACTCTCTTGAGGTGGCGCACACGAGTCCACATATTCACCATGCAATACACCACTATGGATCCGCTCCCGTCTACCTACGAGAACGCCATCCATAGCACTCACGCTTATCTTGCGCATTTTAGAGTATCCACATTCACTTGTCTATGTACTGTTATAGGCAACCCAGAAGTCCATTACCGCAGACACGGCTATTCGAATAGATGATGTTAACCCTGTAGGGGTGTACTTCTTCACACACGCTCTCACCACTTACCGCCGTTTACATGACATGTACTCGGCAACCTTCAAGCGGAAGCCCAACGAGGGTGTCGGCAACGACCTGAGTAACCACACAAGTCTCTAGTCCAAGTTTATCGCCTATTCGGGTTCCATCCATGAGGAGATCAGGCCGGAGTTTCGCTCACAGCCCCAAACAATGTGTGCAGGGTTCCCGAGACACCAAACGGGCGCCCGGTACACCATGCCACGTGCCTACCACAACACAGCCCACCCCTCGGTCAGCGCTGCGCACGGCCCCCAGCATACTACAAACACCAGTAACTACTTGCAACTCCTGGGCAGAGGACAAGGGCAGTTAATAAGTCGAGAGGGTCCATTGGTTTCGGGCCCAATGCATGGTAGTAACTGTTTCATGGATCACAAACACAGAACTCAGTTCCGGAGGACGGCTTCAATGAGACAACCCACCATGTACTCCTACATGGCCTCTCACCGCTACCTTTACCAAATCGTGTTCACACACTTAGCTCTTAACAGTAGGACATGTTTACACACCTCTGATTCATCCCCGATGAATCAGACCTGACTCAACTCTAAGCAGTAGCAGGCATGACAAACAAGCATGAATGAGTAGGCACATCAGGGCTCAAACAACTCCTACTCATGCTAGTGGGTTTCATCTATTTACCGTGGCAATGACAGGTCATGCAAAGGATAAAGGGGTTCAGCTACCGCAGCAAGTAACAGATGAATCGTTGTTGTCCTAATGCAGTAAAAGAGAGCAAGAGCGAGAGAGTGGGACTGTATCGGAATGAACAAGGGGGTTTTGCTTGCCTGGCACTTCTGAAGATAATATAGTTCTTCATCGGTGTCATCGAACTCGTCGGAACCACGTCTATCGGGAGGGGACAAACACCGGCAAACAAGAGGGAACATAATCAATGCAATGCAACAATATGATGCATGCTATGACATGGAATATGAATGTGTTTTGGGCTAATGCAAGCTAGAACAGACTGGAATGAGTCCATTTGAACCAAAGATTCAAATGCAAACCCATTTCATGAAATCATATTAGTGCATTAACTTGTTTCACCTAAACAGCAAGGTTAAAGTGTTCTAACATGCATGAAACCAGTACAGATGGATAGATTGAATTTTTCTGATAATTTTTCATATATAATTTGTTTGATTTGGAGTTACGGTTGAATTACTATGAATTTTTGAAGTTTGCAACATTTTCTTGAATTTCCTATATAAAAATAAATCCAGAAAATGCTTTACTGCGTCAGCATGACATAGGTGTGACCTCAGCAAGTCAACTGGGTCCGCAGGTCAAACCTGACCTGTGGGACCCATACGTCAGTGTCTTAGGCTGGTTTGGGTGGATGACAGGTGGGACCAGTCAACGTTGACTTGACCAAAGTCAAAGCCGACACGTGGGGTCCACACGTATTAGTACTAATCTTAACGTGGTGTTCGGTGGTGCACGGGCGCGTCGCTACGGTGCATTCGTGAGCAAATGGAGAGGCTGGGCAGCACCTGCTAGACACGGGGAGCACTAAGAGCAGCACGGTGAGGCCAGGGGAGCACGGAGGCTATGCATGCAGCAACAATGGCGGACGGCGGCTCCGGTGCTCGTGGGGAACGGCGCTACGGCATGGGGGCGAGCTTGCTGAATTAGGGGAGAAGGTCAGTGGCTCACGGCGATGACGAGGGGACGCTCGGCGAGGTCGGGGACGGTCCGGAGCCGACGAATTTGACAGAGATGGCCGGCGGTCCCGAGGTTGAAGAAGGAATCGATGGCGGCGCTTCGAGGCGTCCGGCGTCGCGTGAGTCGACGGAGAGGACGAGGTAGACGAGGCAGAGCTTCTGGACTCGGGTGGAGGGCGAGGAGGTGGCTCTAAGCATGGTGGCAGCGAACGGCGGCGGCGGTTGCTCTAGGGTGAGCTCGGGGAAGGGCTAGAGGCGAGGGGGAGAGCAGAGAGTGAGGGGAGAGGCAGAGGGGATCGAGGGGGGTCGCGTGGCAGTGTCCAAGGCGAGGGGGAGCAGCTGCGGGGCTAGCAGGAGGTGGCCGCGGCTCGGCTGTGCGCGCGCCACGCACAACGCCAGTAGGCGTGAGGAAGACGACGCGCGAGGGGCTGGGCTGGGCCTAGTGGGCCGGCTGTCTACTGGGCCGCTAGTGGGCTGCTAGGTAAGTTGCACAGGTAACCTCTCTCTCTCACCTTTGTTAATGTTTTTCTATTTCTGTGTAACTTCTGGGCTTTATTAAAAATACCAGAACGTTTCCAAAAATCCTGAAAATAATTGTGGCCTCTGGTTGGAATATTCCCAACAGCCCTCACTTAAGTTATGATTAATTGAGCATTTAAAATATTATATAGCATTTAAATGCCCAATTGTAAATAACATATGATTTAATTCAAAAATCCGGGATGGCCTAGAAATATGTGCATCATTTTTGTCAGAGGTGCTGGACCAATTCAAAAATGATGAACATTTCAAAAGGGCATCTTGGGATCATTGAAAAGATTTAAGTTTGAACCTGGTTCAATTTCCTTTGCTGCTAGGGTTTATTATCCCCCATTTCAAATTAAAGAAGTAATTTAGACAAGATGCATGGATGCTTGTGCCACTAATTGCAAACAATTCTAGGGCTGTGACAGCTGTTGGATATTGACAAAACGAAAAAGACTTCTAATGTTGATAAGTATCAGGATGATGTTAGAAAGTTGTTGATTAATGAAAAGAAGAATCAAAATGGTGTGTTTTACGATACTGAATTAATAGATTTACATAATCAAATTGCAGATTGCACAATGAAGTTCGATGAGGATAATCTATTTAAAGTAACTCCTAACATAGTAAAGTTCCTTGATTAATAAAGATCAGCCTAACGCTAAGCAATATCTAAATGGTTTCCTACCAAGTAGCTTACCTATGCTTAAGATGTTTGGTATCTATACGCTTGAGGCTATCATGATTCATGTACTAGGCTTGGTATTCAACACTCTTCAGGAATCATCCGCAGTTAAGGCAGCTAGATTTATAGATCAACTTAATTCAACTGTACGAGAACAAGCAAGGTTTCTACAATACAAAGCACCAGGTAGTGGTAAGGTGGAAGCAGTACTCACTAGTAAGGTAGAATCAGTTAAGGATGTTGTTCAGCCCAAAGGTGCTAGCAAAAAAGAGAAAAAGAAAAAGATTCAGTGTCACTATGATATCGGGAAATACTTGCTCCAATTCATGATTGAAAGAAATGTTCTACATATATCAACAGATAGGGGAGTAACAAAAGAAGATCCAGTGCTGGTTCTTAAGAAAGGTCAAGGGTATATAGAGAATTCTAGTTATGTTATGTGCAATTTGAACATAAATCTGCTCCCTATCAAACTCAATCTTCCGATGCTTTGCAAACCCTTGGATTGGCAACCAGCAGAGAGGGGGTCTGATCCTGATACATTATCGGATCTGATAGGAGGTTACTTATGCAAACCCACGGGGGATATCTAGAATCACTTTCGGCTATTAACTTCCCATGACTTAAACCACTTCTATATAAAGTTACATAAAAAAGAATACAAGCAGATGTGTGATATTTTGAATGGGCTTCAGTCTCAAGCGTTTGAAATAAACAAAAGGCTCTTGAGATTTCTGGAAAAGAATCGTCAATGTTTAGTTGAGTGTGGGCTTCTTTTACCAAATGCTCTAGCCCGCGTGAATCCGACAGAAGCCTCAGACATATTGAGGGAGTGCTACTTCAATAACGTCAAAGGTATTAAGAATGCTTGTAGCTATAACATACTGTTAAATAAATTATTAAAACAGGTGCAGCAGGCTAGTTATGAAGATTTTGTAATAAGACTTGCGTCAGCATACGAAGGTTATCAATTCTATTTGCCAGCATTCATGGACTTCCATGGTAGAATCTACCGTTCAGGTGTATTGCATTTTCATGAGCGTGATTTGTCAAAAAGTTTATTACTCTTTTCTGCCGATCATCCTCAACCTCCAGCACAAAACCACCTGTCGGAAAAAAAGAATCTCAGTCAACACTTAGCATGTGCTGCAGCCTTTAAGTATCCAAAGTTCTCGAACTTAGATGATGCCCTTAAATGGTATAACGAACACCAGACTGAAATGTTTACTTCGGACGAAAGTTTCATTCAATTTGCTGCGCAAGCTAGTGATCCATTTTTTTTCATAGCCAAGATCCTTTCTCAGGATGAAGGAGTGAGTAATTATCATCAGGTTCCAGTGACCCAAGATGCGAGTGCGAGTGCATATCAAATTATGAGTTATCTCTTGCTTAACTTAGAAATGGGAAGGAGAACGAATCTTCTTCCATCTTAAGACGGTAAAATCCAAGATGTGTACATGTGCTTGCGGGATGAGCTTAATAAATTCTTGGATACCAGATTGAATAATGGTAGTAGTAGTAATTAGAAGAAAAAAATCATAGATTCTATGTTAACCAGAAAGTTCATCAAAGGATTGTTTATGCCATCTCCACAGGGGTCCGTCCGGTTCTTCCTCAAATGGGTTGCCTCAATCTTTATCAAAGTTTTGGTATCTAGCTTATCCAGCTACAGTATAGTATACTCCTTCTTTGCTCGATAGAGCTCTTTGAATCCGCTTCAACTAAATGCGTAAAATAGAGTAATTTCTTCAAAAGCCAGTTTCTTTCGAGAAGGCAGGAGGCCCATAGCGAGTTACAATAGTGCCAGTTCTTGTATGGAAGGCCGTAATTCCGGTAACCTCGACTGCTCTAAGAATGATCCGGGCTAGCCGGGCACATCACATCAAAGTTAGGTCATTTGTTAAAAACATGGCAAATAGCTCAGTTGGTTTGGTAAGGGAGCTATTCTCTCACTTAAACCACTCCCATATTAGGTATTCTATCTCGTCTTAAAGTTCCCCCGCATTACCCATAACTTACCACCTGTATCTCCGGAACTCAAATCACAAAATGACAATGCTTTCGATAGTCTGTACTAAATTACTTTGTATGAATGCACATCTCGGCCGTCAGGTAGCTGATCACCATTTCAAAGTCTATATCCGTGGTTCAAGAAATGGAATTGCTATTCTCGATTCAGACAAGACACTGATTTGTTTACGAAACGCTCTTCATTTTATAGGATCTCCCAGTCGTCAAAAAGGCCGTTCCTTCTTTTTAAAGACCAATCATTTATTTATTTATGAGATAACGAAAGAAATGGCGAGCTACTTAAGAAGCTATTTAAGAAATGTGAATTCTCATTGTTTCGATGATTCTCAATGGAAGATCGGGGCGTTTTTGACCAATTCTTTTGCAAATAAAAAAATTCCATTCAAGAAAGAAGAAGATCAATTTTGGGTTGAACCAACAACCTGATTGTGTGGTTATTCTGAATGCAGATAGAAAGTCTTCGGTCATACTGGAAGCTGATCGATCACAAATACCTATTCCATCCTTAGTTGATTCTACGATCCCATGGGAATCCTATAAAAGAATCACTTATCCCATCCAAGCGAATGATCCTATATAGTTCGTATATCTATTTCGTCATTCAATCATGAAAACAGTGATTCTTGAACAGAATGCGATTAGTAGAGAAGCACAATCTCTCAGAGTCACTTTGAGTACGGGGAAGTCCGCGGGAGGGATGAGATCCGCCTGCTACTCCACCTCTTCTTCTTCCCCAATAGACGAAGAAGAAAATAGGGCCAAGGCACTATTGGAGATGCGCAAAAAATATCCATCGGGAGATGGCGCTGACGCTGACGCTAACGCTCGCAAGGCAGTTTTGTAGGCAATTTCTAAAAATACTTTTTTTTTCGTTGAGCTCATAACCCGGTTTGGGCTGATTGACTCTGAGAGAGATCAAGGGGTCGCGGGCTCACACCTTGCTTTTGCGCATAGGATCGAAGAGATCCTAGAATTTAATGGAAAGAGCAGCGGCTCTCTGAAAGACCTCATTGATCTTAAATTGGATTTGGAAGACGCCTCTAAAAGAGAGGAGATTCTACTTCCATATTTTTCCTCAAAAAAAGAGGCAAAGTCCTAGTGTGATACAAAAAGAAATAATGGGCAAGGGCGGGGAATGATAGGTTCATAGATGTGGTGTAATCAGTTCTTCATTTGAAGAGTTAGTTGGCTGGCCTACCGGCCCACAGATGTAGAGAGGTTGCCCCCACCATCCTCTTGAACTGCAAAATCAAAGCGATTCCTGTTGATGGAAGAAAGGCTAATTTCGTTTGATCCGATCCGCCTATGCCAGTTCGAGTCTGGCGAGTCGCTATCATCTGTTGCCCTAACTTTTTCTATTAGCTCATCTTGTCCGTAGTGATATTTTGGAGAAGGAGCAATTAGCGGCGTGAGAAAGGTAGAAAGAAGCAATCTCGAAAGCTAGTGCTAGTTGTGGCTTTTTGTACTAATCTTGTTTGTTCGGTAGCTCGCATCAGCAACTTGAAAAGGAATAGAAAACAAGGCTATTTCCCCCACACCAGGGGCGGGCATTACGCTCAAGCAGGGGAAGTCAATTTGACTGCTGCTCGAGAACCTGTTTGAACAAGAAGAAGTAGCATGGCTCCAGCAGGGCAGAGCCAATTGGCTACGACATGGTGACCGAAATACAATTTTTTTCCACCACTTTGCAATTGCAAGAAAAAAGAGGAATCTGATCAAGTACTTGATGAGAGATACTGGAGATCGAATAGAAGGTAATGACTTACTCGATGCACATATTTAGGGCTATTTCTCTCATTTGTTTAATACGCAATTCTCTTCGATAAGAAGGGTTCTCTTGTGTTCCAGGGTTGATTAAGCGTCTGGTGGAACAGAGATACATTGTGTGAGGCCAAATTGCCTGACGAATTGATGAATATGGCTCAATATAGACTGGTCCAGGTATACCGGTCAGTCTTGAGCCACCAGGATAGCCTTCCACATATCTTGTTCCTCCCTTGAGTGGTAACTCTTTTCTAACCTTAGAATCCTGAACCAATTTGCTCCAAAGACTCTGTCATTGAAAGGAGTCCATAGGTTGATAAAATAGGTTTTCATGAAAACCACACGTAGATAGAAAAGGTAAGAGTTACACGTGCCAGAAGCGAGGAATACCGCTCGGAAGCACGATTGAACCTGTCCTCATTCACTGCTATCTCCATATATTGGATGCCAAGCTTGAAAGGGTAATGGTCCGAGAGGATGGGGCCGTAGTCTTCTATTACGCACGCTACGCAGACGATATGGTCTTCGGCTTACCGAGAGGGGATAAGTCCACGCGAGTCACCCAGGGTCTCAAAAATGTCTTAGCTAGAGTCCTTAGGGAGCTCCTACAGGGCTTCACTTCTACTGAAATTTCCAGAAAATAACCAGGGAGGCTACAAATTATCGGCTTGCCCCTGTCTCTGAAAAGTGAAGGTCAGCTCCACGTGGGTATTCCATCCAAACGATGAGAGAAGAGGATGACACTTGTTCGTATTGAAAACCAGAGATGAAGGGAAAGAGGTTTGATTGGAACATGTTCTACAAGAACTCCTGTGTAGAACACGCCCGTTTCTATTCTATGGGCTGGCTTCAGGCCAACCCTACTGCTGAAGTAGAAAGCATCATATTCCGGTTTTTCCAACACTTGATCAGGAACCGGGCGCAGAAATTCCTTGAAGAGAAGGGGATGCCTACAACCAATGCCTAAATAAAGGCATATGTTGAAAAGTGCAACTACTAATAGATTCAGTAAAGGAAGGCCCGGAATGGGCTGAGCTACTGCCCGAAATAGAAGAGGACGACTAGAGTAGAGGAGCCTAATTCCAATCCAAACAATTGACGAGGGAGTCTAATTATTTTTCCGTTCTTGATTGTTTCAATTGCACTTTCTTCATTGGAGGGTTGCTTGGAAAGTGCGATAGTTACGGCGCTTGGAGTATACGGATTGAATTCTTCCTTCTTCTATAGGTCTTTCTGGGCGGCGAGACGGAAAAAAGGTGTAGAGAGGGAGAAGGTACATAAAAAGGATTTCTAAGGTAGAAAAGAGGCATCCACCAGTCATTGAGAACAGCTAATCCCAGAATTAGCAGGCCGGTATGCGAAGAGAATTCGGTATTGGATCCGCGAGTCCAGGTGAAGAACAGTCCAATATGGGTGGATTACCTTTTTCTGAAGGATAAGTCTGGGACTGACTGAACTGAATGTATAGCGTCAAGATAAGAAGCACGGTAGTCGAAGATGTACCTTGTGGGGTGGGGTACGAGTAGACCAGACCAATGATGAAAAGCATAGATACGAGCATGGCCTCCCTGTCTCAAAAGCAGGCCGCCAAGGGTGCTCGCATGAAGCATTTCTCACTCATAAATAAGTAGTTATCACAAATTTAGAAACATGCTCTGATTTTTCTTATCGAATTTCATTCAGATTTTCCAGTATTCGGAGTTGCTTGGGAAAAGGTCTAGTCAGGGTCGGTTCTGTTCGGAGTTTCGGGTTGATCGGAAAAAAACACCTTAATTAAGACTTTTGTATAGTTTGTGTCAACCTGAGTTTGGTTAAGTGCCCGCCCGCCTAGATAGATACATAAGTGTCAGTTTGAATGAAGTCAAGTGTAAACCGTGTCAACAACGAGAAATTGAAGTGTAAATATGGATGGTTTGAAGTGGAAACCTTAACATGCAAAAGTGTCTACCTCATTAGAAAAGCAAGTATCTACCGGCGATATATTCATTCGAGTATCAACCGGCGTCAACCAGTTGTCAAACTCCAAATATTTCCTTCGTAGGGGCATGAGGAAGTTGCTAAACCGGTTGTAAAGTGGCTCCGATAAAAACCATCATTGCTTTATTTTTTTACATTTCATCTAGTAACATGCATGAATGGATATGGTGGGTAAGATTTGAAAACGTTTGACATCAACCGGGCTCTACTTTGCTTTTACTTTACTTCACTTGCCAGGTCATTGTTGTTGATATTGAGGTGAGGACTCTCTCTTTATTCTCGTTTTATTTCTCACTAAATGATCTAACAAACGCATGATTTGATTACTAAATACTGAGTCATTGAACGGATATTTGAGTAAATTCACCTTTTTCTATGAAAGCAAGGATTGGGCTGGGTTGCTTATTCGTCATCACGGAGCAACCCGGTACCTTTTCTTAGGCGAGCGACTGAGACGAGAGCTTTCAATTATGCTGTTTTGGTCAAATCCCAGGGCTCTTTCTGATTTGATTAAATACTTCTATGTTGTATGATAATAGAAAGTCAAGATCTCACTCGCTTTTTCTGCTTTGTATTCTCGGCTGTTGCCTTTTTCCACATCGATTGCTATATGAGTTCCATCCTCAACCTATCTATGCTCAAAGAACTGGATCACGGAACTCCCAGCCCTTCGCCCCAAGGCTACGAAAACGTTTCTACTCCCTTTCCCTTCCCAACGTCATATCTTTCTTCGACAAGAAGGAAAGATCACTCTCTATCTAAATGATAGAACCACTGGCACGGTACCTTTCACATTGGTAAGTCAAATCCTGGTGAAGACATCACGAGCAATGACACGACGACATCATCTCCACTTCGTAGCCCATCGGTCTTCATTCATTGAAGCCAGGGCATTGACTGACTTTCAGCGATCGCTATAAGAAAGACATAAAAAAAGTTCTCCTAAACCTGTTCCTTTCCGTTACTACTACATGGAATTGGAAGTCTAGGAGCAGGACTAACCTTTTTCTTTCATTTAAATAAAGTCGAGATGTAGCTTTCTCTATCTCAGTAAATTATTCCACCTCCATTCATTGGAGAACAAAGCGTTATCTGATTAGATCCTTGCTTCAAACTCAACCAAATCAAGTTTCCAAAATAGATGTGGAAGAGGCAAAGGGAAGAGCGGGGTTGCTGAATTGTTTCTTAGAGCCGGACGAAACATCTATCTCTATTTACAATACCCTTACCCCCAAGAAAACTTTGTCGAAAAAGGTTTTCATCGTAATAGGGATTGCACCTCAACATGGCAGCCCTCAATTCTGCCAATTGTGTGTGAGTTGTACTCTTCTAGGCTTCCTCTTTGCCTCAAGTGATTAAACTCATCAACTACACCAACCACATTTCTTACCTCAAACCTCTCTACAATCTCTTGAATTCACTCTTGCCAAGATACTTGTCCCCTATTCACTAAGAAACTGTTGTACCAGCTTTCAGCTCTCCCCCTAAGGTGCATAGCCGAAAGTTCTACCTTGTACCAATCCGTAACTTGGTACACCGGAAAATAATGTTCACACTTTTGTATCCAAGACCTGGCCCCTTCAAATATTGGAAAATAAACTCTAGGAGGTTGATGTATCTGCTGCCCATATTGATATTGATTTTGCGGCCTTTGTTCTTGCAGGTATTGGTACGGGTCATGTTGTTGAGTTGGAAGCAGTTGGTTAATGTAAGTATATATTGGCACTTCTGGTTTCATGGAATTTCCAGCATAGGGCAAATGTATTGGTTGGGAAAATTGGATATTTGGTATTGAATTGGGTCTTGGTTGTGGTGGTGGAGGTGCAGGATTAGGTCTAATATTATCATGTTTTGAGCTGTGAGGAAGGCCATAGGTGGCTGGAAACAAGTGTTCGTGCCAAGGTTTTGAGGGGTATAGAGAGGGTTATTTTTGTGATTGGGTCTTTTAGTTGCTTTGCTACTAGAGTTCTAGGTGGTCAGGGGTTTAAAGGTCTGGAATAGGTGTGAGTGGTGGTCGTATTCAGTACCAATGGTATGGTAATTGGAGGTTCGGGTGGTTCAGGCCTAGGATAAGAGCTAGAGGCTTGTTGAGGGGTAGGCATGGTTTCAACTTCACTGGCAACAGCTAGTAGGGACATTTGTTGTGGTGTTCTAGGAAAATGAACCATATTGCCCCTAGTTGTGTTAATCGAGCTATGCTCTTCTTCAACGCTCCGCGCCTTCCAAAAAGTAGTTTTGTTGCTTGCGCTTTAATTTAGGAGTTTCAACTTAACTAGCATATGTGCATTTGGGTTGTTGGCATATGTCGGCTACATACTGGATGCTTTTCCATCATTGTTCGACTTGCACAGAAACAATGGGTCCCTTCTGGTTTATTTTTCTCCCTCCAAGTTTGTTCTTCACTGTAATGTGTGTCAACTCAACAAGAGTGAGCACACCCTTCCTGCTAGTCTTCTTCAACCTTTGTCTGTTCCATTACAACCTGGGTCTTCTATTTCAATGGATTTTATTGAGGCACTCCCCAAGTTTTATGGTTATAGCTCAATACTTGTGGTCGTGGACCATTTCACTGGCTCATTTCATTCCTCTATCTCACCCTTTTAGCTGTATACCCTATCTTGTATCCAGTAGTAAGTCTACTCTTCTTACCCCCCTCTCCTCTACCTTTTGTGGCCCATCTATTAGCTTTTTGACCATCTTTGAGTCATAGCGAGACGGCTCTATCTCTTTTCACAAGTACAGCCGTAAGTACAATTGCGGGCGTCAACGATCAGCAGTACTGAGCTACGGAAAGTATATTGAATTATAGCTACGGAAAGTCTATTGAAAGGACCTAATTATTGCTCTATATATCAATATAGTGGGGCTTCATTCATAAGATTTATAAACTTCCATAATATTTTCTCTATGGTGAAGTAATTTCATCGATAACCACTAAACGATTAAGTAGCGATGTATGCAAAGCTAGACAACAAACATTTCATAATACACTCGTTCTGCATATCTTTAGGATAAAAGATAAAACTGCGAAAAAATCCGTTTTCCTAAATAAAAAGATCAAGAAATCTATTATGTATGGTTCTTATTTCGTTGAAAACGTTTCCATGAGACTTTCTTTCATTGAAGAAGTCCATGACTTGTTCTAGGTGATATGAGGTTGAACAGGCTTTAGAAAAAAAGCAAAGAAGGGTACATGAGGGTGGAATAAAAATCAAAAAGATGACCCCTTCTTTCTTCCTGAGCATTACCGATAAATATTCATTCTTTATACGTTAGGTTGGGTTCAGATGTATATCATTTATTATATGAAACCAAAAGGAAGAAATGACAAGAAAGTTGTATATAGATGGAGGAATAAATTATGATGTGGAAAACAAGATAGGGGTTCAAATCCTGTCATCCCTACCTATTACTTCTCCTATGGGCAGTAACGAGGGATCAATTGAGATCGATTCAAATTGGACAAAATTCAGAGTTTCATTTTTCTATATGCATGAGGTACAAAAATCATCCTTTTCTTTACTGCTTTATCTCCCGGAAAGCGCTCTTAGTTCAGTTCGGTAGAACGTGTGTCTCCAAAACCCAATGTCGTAGGTTCAAATCCTACAGAGCGTGATTCTGTTCTTGTTATGTCGAATCCAAAAAAAAAGAACTTATATAAATATAAGAAAATGAGACAGTAATGAGGTCCATATCGTCATCGTAATAAAAAGAAAGATCTGCAAGCATTCTTTATGGGAGTCGTGGCTTTCTGATTTGAAGTTGCTGGAAAAGGACCTCTGTGATCGGTTGATCATTAGTCGTTTTTTTAAGGTAAGCGGGCAGGGGTTTCTTGATCGAAACCGAACTTCAATTCCACCCAGCTCAGATTCTATGCAGCAGTGGGGAAGACCTGTTTATACTTTTATTGAGAATTCCATTTCTTCCTGCCGCACCCCAATTCTTTCCCAGTAGTTGAAAATTGATATGATATCTTGAATCCAGGGGGCTCCTATGTTCTGGGCAGAGGCATTGATGCGGGCTATTAGAATAAGGTGGTAAGGTCCAGGCATCTTCAAACCCCACATATGCCCTCTTTGATCTAGTAAGGGGAATGAAAGAAACAGGAATGTTGCACAGTAAAGTGTCAGCACTCATCCCCAAACTCCATAGGCCCCGCAATAGAAAGAGTTTACTTCGGTGCCGGAGAGCCGAAACCGCTAACCGAAACAAGACATATTCACTTTGACCACAGCCACCCGCACTTGCCTACCCGACTGGCTATTTTAGCTATTCTCTCTTCAACCTTCCTCTAACCTAAAATAGTCGTACCGCTCCCCCTTTAGAGATAGATTTCTTTATTCTCTAAGCTAGCTAAACGCCCGAAACATAATAAGCTAAGCCTCCGTCGATTTAGCCAAAGCAGGCCTGGAGAAAATAATGGGAGTCAGTGTCCCTTAAACGCCTCGTTTCCTCTTCTTTACGGTGGCTTCTTCTTAAATGAAAGAAGATCTCTGCTGCGCTTATTCCTTCAAACTCGAAAACAGTGGTTATTACGACACCAGGTGAAATAGCTGCTTTTTCTTCTCTTCCTCCCCTCGACCTATTGAAGTTGCGCTCACCCGCAGCCCTAAGCCCTACAGTTCCTTCGCTTACCGCCTAATCTTAATCTATTGCCCTGCCTCCAAGAGAAGAAATGGCACCAACCGATACAATGGCAGCTAGTTCCAGGGAAGCTGCTTCAATGGAAGTTGGATTGCCTAGTTGCTTTTGAGTTCGATTTGAACTAGTTTCCAAGCTTTTTTTTCATCCATGCCTATAAGTATAATTATCTTTTCCAATCCGAGTGTTCCATCGGACTTACTCCATTTGCTTCTAGGGTCCATTTGCTTCTAGGGATAGATAGGGCTGGAGTCGTCAGTGCTAGAATGAAATGTGAATGAGAGCATAGATTGATTGTCTTACTGCATGTACGTATAGTAACCAAATAATAATACTAAGGGTCCCTAATACTAATCTCGACATGAGAGGAACGTGTCCTCTCGGCCTTGATATATACTAACAAATATGGTTTTTTCACTCAGACATGAGAGGTGAGATCAATTATATGATGGAGACAGATGGAGGAGCAGAAAGTGAGAGATTATGGCGTGAAACACATGTAAGGTGTACAACTCTTGAGACGGATGCATCGAGGTGCCGGCCTGTGAGAACGCTCGTCATAGTGTTGCGCCATAATTTTGTGATGGGTCTTTCGTTTTAAAATTAGGAGTTTTTCGGGTCTAGTTTACCGGTCCGTCAATAAATGCGTAAGAAAAGTGAAATAGTTGATGTGATGGATGTGCCCAGTATCGATCAAACATCGGCTCGATGCAGGATTTCAATAGAACGGAAAACATCGTAAGTAGTAGAGGGATAGGTACTTATTCCCGGCCAGCGGTATCATTGCTGCTCCCCGCCTAATGCGGATCATTGTGTAATGCTTATGTGAAATCTCAATCCAAAACGGATTCGTTTCGTTGGAAAAACCAACGCCGACGTCAAGATCAGTCTCCTTTCCTTTCAAAAGTGAGCGAGCAGAGCTTACTTTTCCGTGCTACCCCATCCCATGTTACCGTTTCAAAATAACAATCCTCTCTTATTATATGCTTCATCTACCGAACCTGATTTGACACTCATTTTCATACTTTTTTTTATATTATCTCCTCTGACGAAGACGAATTGGCAGAAATTTCCTTTTTGCTGCGCGAGTGCAGTTTCTATGATCTCAATTGCCAAATGGCTCTCGAGTTTATAAATCTTATGAACGAAGCCCCACTATATTGATATATAGAGCAATAATTAGGTCCTTTCAATAGACTTTCCGTAGCTATAATTCGATAGACTTTCCGTAGCTCAGTACTGCTGATCGTTGACGCCCGCAACTGTACTTACGGCTGTACTTGTGAAAAGAGATAGAGCCGTCTCGCTATCACTCAAAGATGGTCAAAAAGCTAATAGATGGGCCACAAAAGGTAGAGGAGAGGGGGTAAGAAGAGTAGACTTACTACTGGATACAAGATAGTCTGAGTACACACAGATGTACATGTACATGACTACTCGCCATCCTATATGACTCAACAACAGAACAACACGCAAGACACTGATACGAATTTTGAAGTTGTACTAGTAGTCTAGGACTAGGAGTGAGATGCATCAAGAATAGAAACTCAACATGAGGTTTGCTGTCAGGTACATGCCTGCTGGCAAAAAGATGTCTGTTCAAGATGAAATTTGCTGCCAGTAGTAGCGTCACTACTGTGTTTGTAGACGGCATCGTTTACAATTTACCACTTTGCCAGAAGCATTGTCAGCGTTTCCAGTATTTAAGAAACTTCAACTTTCAATCCTTTTGGAGTTTTGGAGGATGGGAGTCATTTGAAGGAACTAAACGAAAAGGACGGGCAGGAAACGATAATGTGTTCCTTCCAATTTGGTACACTGGGTTTCTTTATTTCAAATGTTAGAAATTTGACATCATTACCAGGGGAATCAACCTTCCCTAACCTCCAGTTTTTCCATATCGAGGATTGTCCAGAGTTCACATGTGCGTTGCTAGTAGTGTGGCTTTATTGACCACATTGGATCTGTGTGTCACATATGAAGACAGGGAAGCAATCTCAGCAGCGGCTAAGCATAGTTTGAGTCAAGTGCTGGTGGATGGCAATGAAGATTCTAATCATCTTTGAGTCATCTGTATTCGAGCTATTTGCTTGTTTTGTCCAGCTCGAAAGTTTGTATGCTATAAGATGCGGCACACTTGTCCACCGGCCAGAGAAAGAGTTTCAAAGCTTGGTTCTTGGGAACCTAGAGATTCGGGGTGCAATAAGCTCTAGATACGCACAACATCCTCTTGAGCCATCAACATCTTCAGAAAGGAGTCAGATCTTGCAAAACATGCAGTTTCTAGAGATAAATGGTTGTGAAAGCTTGTTAGAGATCTTCAATGCGTATGAATCTCTCAGGGCAATTCAAATCTATGAGCGTAGTAAGGTTGACTCCATATTCGGCATGAGGCTGCCGCAGCAGGGCGAGCGAGCATTGTCGGTTTCACAAGGGGCAGTGTCATCCTCATCAACTGGAGGCAAGGAAGAGCATTTCCTCTATCCATTTCTAGAATCTCAAAAACTAAAACAACGGCAGAGCTTAACGTCAGCGTTTCTCGATCTTTCCCGTCCATGAAGTCTACCCACCATGAAAGATGGCAGATCCCAGTCACCCCTAAAGGATGGGCCACAAGCATATACCCATATCTCCAATTTCTCTGCATCAGAAACTGCCCTGCTATCAAGACACTCCCCACATGCCTGCAGCAGCGACTGGGCATCTTGCATAAGAACTAGATGCGCAATATGAAGGTATGGGCAAACTTCAGTTTCCTTCTCTGTTAATTAATTTGCCAAACTCCAGAAACAAAGTCACACATGTCTTATTCGTGCATGTAAAATTACTAGTTAGTGAAAAAAAAGTAGTTAAGAAAATTACAACATATATGGCATGACTAGCTAGCTAGTACAGACGAACATGTGAGCAAATATTTCTTCCACCTAAATTCCCTTTCAATATTGATGGTTCACGTTTAATTCTAACGCCAGTGTTGATACGTATGAGCAGGACATAGACTATGAAAGCCCAAGACATGGAAAAATGTCATTAGTAAGAACTAATGTGCTGTAGGTCCAAAGTACTCTCCCCAAGGACTTGCAGAACATGATGTCCGTACCAGCAGCCGACCACCGTACATGAACAAAGCTGCTGCTTTTCCCTACGTTGGTGTGCCATGATTGTCGTCTGGCTGTCATTCCGACTAGCTCAGATGTACTTCTCTATGTACGAAGCTTGAACAATCATTCATGTATGTGTGATGATATTCGTTTTCGATAATGCACTTGCGTGTGGCTTCTTATTCAGAACTTGGCGAGGTCTTCCTTTTCTAAAAAAAGAACTTGGCGAGGTCTCAATTTTCCTCCTAGTGAGCTGCACTTGTGTGCGTGATCGTACGCGAAAATGAGGTCCATACAATTTTTTTATGTTAATTCCTGAGAGAAATACACAATTATGCATGAATATATTTATGTTTTGTTTTCCACATCCTGCGGCTACAGCAAAGCTGAAGCACAGACAACTGTGTTCTTTGTGTATGAGTAACGATGTAGTATGTAGCTTCTGAGCTACGAGTACACTCGATGTAGTTGTAAAAAAATCAGCAGTTTGAGCCTTTGAGGTATATTTTTTTACTTGAAACATCTAAGTTATCCGGCAGATGCTAATGCTATGAGTAACAGGGTAGACTTTACACAATATGCAGCTGCATCAACACCTGAGTGGTGTGGTGGCAAAACACTACAGCCAATTTTCAGAAACTATTGAGTCAATTCTGAAACTTTAGCTAACATGGATCGTTATTATAATCGAAAAAAAGAATACCTATAGATCGCTGTGTATGATTGATGTGACATTTAGGATGACCGATTGCTCATAATCCTGTAGAATCTTTTTTTTTCGAATACCTAATCCTGTAGAATCTATAAGAACCACAACTTGATTATAATGACATATATAATTTTCACTGGCATACACATAAGACTGTAGAACCCAGTATTGAATGCTGATCACTGAAAGGTTCCATAAGCTGCATTGTTCTGTACTGGAAACTGCAAACTAGAACTTATGAAGATTGCATCTGGATCCTGGATAACTAACACTTAAACAGACCAACTGGGTTTTCCTCTGACACTTGTTTGAATTCTAGAACAATTTCCACAGAACTAACCAAAGCAGTCCAAAAATGCTCTGCCTGACGGAATTACACTTTCCTTTACTATGGTTTACTGCTTGCGTACCTTCTAGTCTAGCCTTTGAGGTTGTGGTTCCACCTTCTTGCTCCACTGGTGCCACATCTTCTGGAGCACAGATCTGGGCGCCCGCCGTCCGCTCCTCAACCTGCATATCGTCGTTGACCTCTTCTAGCACCATCAGTAACTGGTTTGGCATCTTTCTCCAAATTTATTTTGTGTTGACATAGAGTGGGACTAATGCCCTTAATATCATCAAGAGTATAATCCAATAGCAGCACCGTGCTTCTTCAGAGTTTTCAATAATTTCTCTTCTTCATGCTTTGAAAGGTTGGCACTAATAATAACAGGATATATCTTCTTTTCATTAAGATAAGCATATTTAAGATTATCAGGCAAAGGTTTAAGCTCAAACACGGGATCACCCTTGGGTGGAGGAGGATCCCCTAAGATTTCAACAGGCAAGTTGTGTTTCAGAATACGTCCTTGTTTAAAGAATACTTCATCTATTTCCCTTCTTTCATTCATAAACATATCATTTTCATGGTCTAGCAAATATTGTTCTAAAGGATCATTAGGAGGCACAACAATAGAAGCAAGACCAACAATTTCATCCTTACCAGGAAATTCCTCATCACGGTGTTGTCTACGAAATTTAAAGAAGTTAAACTCATGAGACATATTACCTAGACCAATAGTAACAACATCTTTTTCGTAGTCTATCTTAGCATTAATAGTGTTCAAGAAGGGTCTACCAAATATAATGGGACAAAAGCTATCTTGTGGGGAACCAAGAACAAGAAAATCAGTAGGATATTTAGTTTTCCCACACAAAACTTCAACATCTCTAACAATCCCAATTTGTGAAATAGTATCTCTATTGGCAAGTTTAATTGTGACATCAATTTCTTCTAACTCAGCAGGTGTAATATCATGCATAATTTCTTGATATAAAGAAATAGGTATTGCACTAGCACTAGCACTCATATCACATAAGCCATGATAACAATGATCTCCTATTTTAACAGAAATAACAGGCATGCCTATAACAGGTCTAGGTTTATCTTTAGCATCAGGCTTGGCAATTCTAGCAGTTTCATTGCAGAAGTAAATAACATGCCCATCAATATTATCAGCCAACAGATCCTTAACAATAGCAATATTAGGTTCAACTTTAACTTGTTCAGGCGTGTATACGTTTTAATATTACTTTTGTTGACAACAGTTGAAGCTTTAGCAAGATCCTTTATCCTAACAGGGAAAGATGGTTTCTCAACATAAGCAGTAGGAACAATAGGATCATTATAAGTGATAGTCTTTTCTTCAACTTTAATAGGTGCAACTACTTTCACTTCTATGGGAGGATTATATTTAAACCACTTCTCCTTAGGGAGATCAACGTGAGCAGCAAAAGATTCACAAAAAGAAGCTACTATCTCAGAGTCAAGTCCATATTTAGTGCTAAATTTACAGAAAGCATCGGTATCCATAAAAGATTTAACACAATCAAACTTAGGTGTTATACCTGACTCTTTATCTTTGTCGAGATCCCAATCTTCAGAGTTGAGTTTAATTCTTTCCAATAAATTCCATTTGAATTCAATAGTCTTCATCATAAAGGAACCAGTACAAGAAGTATCGAGCATGGAGCGATTGTTGTCGAAAAGCCGAACATAAAATATTTGAATAATCATTTCTCTCGAGAGCTCATGATTGGGGCATGAATATAACATTGACTTAAGCCTCTCCCAAGCTTGAGCGATGCTTTCTCCTTCGCGAGGCAAAAAATTATATATGTAATTACGATCACGATGAACAAGATGCATAGGATAAAACTTCTGATGAAATTCCAATTTCAACCGTTTGTAGTCCCATGGTCCCATATCATCACATAGCCTATACCATGTCAATGCATCTCCCTTCAAAGATAAAGGGAAGACCTTCTTCTTGATAACATCATCGGGCATACCTGCAAGCTTAAATAATGCACAAACTTCATCCACATAGATTAGGTGTAAATCGGGATGCAATGTTCCATCTCCTGCAAAAGGATTAGCTAGCAGTTTCTCTATCATACCCGAAGGAATTTCAAAGTAAAAAATTTCATTTTCAGTAGGTTCAATAGGTTGAGGAGCAACTCTTTGGTTTACTGGTCGGAGTGAAGATAGCCCGAACAAGCCCCTTAGAGGATTACTTTCCATAGTAACAAGTGACAGTAAATTTCAGCACACTATATAAATTTTTCCTTACCAAATTCCACCTACCAGAGGCGCTTCATTCCCCGGCAACGGCGCCACATGTTAAAGAGCGATTGGAGAAACGGTTGAGCAGTTGGAAAGGCAAGTTGCTCTCCATTGGAGGGCGACTAGTTTTGATCAATTCTGTTCGCACAAACATGGTTCTTACATGCTCTCATTTTTCCAAATTCCCAAAGGGGTTCTGCAAAGACTGGATTACTTTAGATCCAGATTCTTTTGGCAAGGAGATAGTGAAAATAAAAAGTATAGGCTAACCAAATGGAGTGTGGTTTGTCGACAAAAAGACCAGGGAGGTTTAGGTGTTCAGGACCTCCAGGTTAAGAATGATGCCTTGCTCAGTAAATGGCTGTTCAAGCTACTTATCGAGGATGGTGTTTGGCAAACCCTGTTGCGCAATAAGTATCTAGGCCAAAAAGCGTTGTCCCAGGCATATTGGAAACCTGGTGACTCATATTTTTGGTCTGGTCTGATGGTGGTAAAGAAATATCTATTCCGCTTTGGATCATTCACGATAAAGGACGGCTCCGAGATACGGTTTGGGGAGGACAGGTGGCTAGGAAACACCACTCTTCAGGAACAATATCCGGCCTTGTACCGAGTTGTACGCGATAAGAATGATACTCTTGCGCACGTGCTCAGCTCCTCCCCGCTGAATGTATCATTTAGGAGGGATTTGGTTGGCCTCCGCTTTGCGTCATGGCAATATCTTCTATCCCGTTTGGATTCGGTTAACTTGACACAAGGGAGGGATGTGTTTCGCTGGAATCTCACTACATCTGGGTCCTACACAGTTGCTCTATGTACCATGCACTCTCGCACTCAGAGGTTCCATTGAATAATAATAAACTAATATGGAAATCAAAGATGCCACTAAAAAATTAGATTTTCATGTGGTATCTTCGGAGAGGAGTTGTGCTAACAAAAGACACCCTCGCTCGACTCAACTGGCAAGGAAGTAAGAAATGTAGCTTCTGTACTCATGACGAGACAATTAAACACCTCTTCTTTCAGTGCAAGTTCGCGCGTTCTATATGGTCAGTCATCCAAATAGCGTCCAATTTGTATCCACCAACAAGTGCTGCCAATATATATGGTCACTGGCTTGATGGAATACCAAATACTTTTAGTACGCTAATACGGGTGGGAGCATCTGCCTTATTATGGTCGCTTTGGCTATGTATAAACGATTGTGTTTTTAATGGAAACACCTCTTCTTCTATGCAGGTTATTTACCGTTGTACGCACTGGCTTCGTATGTGGTCTACGCTACAGCAAACGGAGTATCAATCGTTGTTCAAGGCGGTGTGTATGCGGTTGGAGCGGGTGGCCAGGGAGGTTTTTACCCAACATGGGTGACAACATAATCTCCGGATCGGTCCACCTCCTCCGTCGACATTGGCATAGTTTTGGACTCATATGGCTTTACTGTTGCCGACTTGTCTCTTTTTTTTACATACTTTGCTAGACTCTTCATTAAGGCTGTGTGCATCTTAACTATGCAGAGGCCGGGTGTCACTCATTATGCTTTGTATCCACTTGATGCTACATTATGAGTTAATAAAAGCGCCCTTTATCGAAAAAAGAACATCATGGTCTTGGCTGAGGCCCCTGTTCTATTCGACCGTTCGCTAGGAAATGTCAATTTCAGGGTGGAAAGAACGTCGGCAATGATAAGACATTTTTTTATTGTCTATTCACGTTGTAGAGAAGTAGTTGAGATGAGCCTGTATGAACTCCAGTCATGCAAGTAGGTGCAAGGAGTGACTGGCGATGGCTCATCGACCAACTGATGTGGGCATACTTATCTTGTGAATTGAGGATGAATTCTTCATGGAGGCGGACAAGACGCCCATGCTGCAGATAACAATATAAATATGCCCGCATACAAACTCAAGAAGCCCACATATAAACTCCATCCCACATACAAACTCAGATTCAACCTGTGAGAGCCCATATACAATGCACACGAAACACCACAGTTCGGGCTTCAACTCATACTCCCAAGGCATTCCCATCTATCATACAGAGTCTCTTTTTCAGGCTGGGACCTATATTCCCGATGCATCCTATTCATAGTCTCTAATATTGAATCCCACCATGAACCACGCGGATACACCCCAATGACCATCGTCCTCGTATATCCAGGAAGGTAGTCACTCTTCTGTCCCTACTAACAATTACAACTCGACAAGAGAAGTTTATCCGGGATGGAGCACACGAAGGTCAAAAGGGAAACTGTTCAACTAGGGATGATGGAACATTGTGTAGTAGTAGCTGTGCAATTATATATTATCCGACTACACCACCATAAATAGAACATAATTAAATACAATGAAAGTTGAGCTACTAATTTTGACTTTAAGTGCAAATAATGAGTAGATCGTGGTGAACTGCCCAAGAATATACGGTACAATTATGAATGGCATTCACACCAAAGAAAACTAACGTAGACATGGCTACATGTACCACTAGCAATCTAAGAGCATCTCTACCTGATCCTCAAAACCGGTAAAAGGAGTAAAAAAATATGTTTTAGGGAGCTAAACCAGACCTAGCCGAACACTTATCTGGTTTAGCACCAAAAAAATTATATTCCTCCCATTGACCATCACTAATATTTACCGAGATGCGGCTGAATCTGAGGATAAAAATCCCCCCCCCCACCAGTGCCGCATCTCTCTCTCTCTCTCTCTCTCTCTCTCTCTCTCTCTCGCACCACATTGACCTGGCACACCAGCACCGCAGCCACCACGCTCCCCCGCCAGCACTTTCAATAGACCGGCATTGCCCCCGAAATTGCGGGATCCAGCCGTCTGAGGTCCCCGCCGCCACTTAGAAGCATGGACACGCATCGTGCTGCGCAACCAACCCAAGGACGTGGCAGCGCAGCCTCCTCCCACTGCTTCATCAACATGCCGCCACCTAAGAAGAAGAACCGTGACGTGCGGCAGTGGCTGTGGGGAATGCGGGTGTCAGAAATCAAGGATAGGGACACGATCCAACGCTACTTGTTTGTCTCCTTCCAAACGGAGAAGCTAGCCGTGAGGGCGTACAATGTGAAGGCAGTGGGTCTCTATGGCAACTTGACGAATATCAACTTCCCCCTCAGCAACCGGGAGGTCCCCTGGAGTTCGTCACCATTGACCCTCGAGTGGTCTCCCGTGGCGAGGAGCTGGAGAATCGGGAGGCCTTCAAGCGGCTCGATGTGGCGCACACCCATGAGGAGTACCTAGCCAAGCTTTGCCGGAATCATCAAGGGTTTGTCACCAAGGACTCTTGATTTCTCGAGTAATACAAGAAGGGGGCTATTGACGAGGCGGGGCTGTCTGGTGGGGAGGTCATCATCCTTTGCTCCAGCGACTCTGGCTCCTCTGTCTGATTGAACACATTCAAATCCATTTTGCCAGAACGGCTTCGCCATCCAGAGCTAGGCTGTAGCAGAGTATTTTTGACATAGAAATTTGCAAAATACATACGGATCTGAATGTGGCAGACCCGTTGACTAAACTTCTCTCACAAGCAAAACATG
This sequence comes from Triticum urartu, assembly GCF_003073215.2. Taxonomy (NCBI): domain Eukaryota; kingdom Viridiplantae; phylum Streptophyta; class Magnoliopsida; order Poales; family Poaceae; genus Triticum; species Triticum urartu. The sequence continues at coordinate 29,657,711 of NC_053025.1, forward strand.
ATCACACCTTAGTACTCTTTGGGTGTTAATCACATAGCGATGTGAACTAGATTACTGAATCTAGTAAACCCTTTGGGTCTTGGTCCCATGGCGATGTGAACTATGGATGTTAATCACATGATGATGTGAACTATCGATGTTAATCACATGGTGATGTGATCTAGATTATTGACTCTAGTGCAAGTGGGAGACTGAAGGAAATATGCCCTAGAGGAAATAATAAAGTTATTATTTATTTCCTTATTTCATGATAAATGTTTATTATTCATGCTAGAATTGTATTAACCGAAAACATAATACATGTGTGAATACATAGACAAACAGAGTGTCACTAGTATGCCTCTACTTGACTAGCTCATTAATCAAAGATGGTTATGTTTCCTAACCATAGACAAAGAGTTGTTATTTGATTAATGGGATCACATCATTGGATGAATGATCTGATTGACTTGACCCATTCCGTTAGCTTACCACTTGATCGTTTAGTTTGTTGCTATTGCTTTCTTCATGACTTATACATGTTCCTATGACTATGAGATTATGCAACTCCCGTTTACCAGAGGAACACTTTGTGTGCTACCAAACGTCACAACGTAACTGGGTGATTATAAAGGTGCTCTACAGGTGTCTCCGAAGGTACTTGTTGGGTTGGCGTATTTCGAGATTAGGATTTGTCACTCCGAATGTCGTTGAGGTATCTCTGGGCCCTCTCGGTAATGCACATCACTTAAGCCTTGCAAGCATTGCAACTAATGAGTTAGTTGCGGGATGATGTATTACGGAACGAGTAAAGAGACTTGCCGGTAACGAGATTGAACTAGGTATTGGATACCGACGATCGAATCTCGGGCAAGTAACATACCGATGACAAAGGGAACAACGTATGTTGTTATGCGGTCTGACCGATAAAGATCTTCGTAGAATATGTAGGAGCCAATATGGGCATCCAGGTCCCGCTATTGGTTATTGACCGGAGACGTGTCTCGGTCATGTCTACATTGTTCTCGAACCGTAGGGTCCGCACGCTTAAGGTTTCGATGACAGTTATATTATGAGTTTATGAGTTTTGATGTACCGAAGGAGTTCGTAGTCCCGGATGAGATCGGGGACATGACGAGGAGTCTCGAAATGGTCGAGACGTAAAGATCGATATATTGGACGACTATATTCGGACATCGGAAATGTTCCGAGTGGTTCGGGTATTTTTCGGAGTACCGGAGAGTTATGGGAATTCGCCGGGAGAAGTATTGGGCCTTATTGGGCCATACGGGAAAGAAAGAGGGGCTGCCTAGGGCAGGCCGCGCCCCCCCCCAAGGCCTAGTCCGAATTGGACTAGGGGGAGGGGCCGTGCCCCCTCCTTCCTTCCCTTCTCCCTTCCCCTTCCTTGTCTCCTACTCCTAATATTTGGAAGGACTCCTAGTTGGACTAGGAAAGGGGGAATCCTACTCCCGGTGGGAGTAGGACTCCCCTAGGGCGCGCCATAGAGAGGGCTGGCCCTCCCCTCCTCCACTCCTTTATATACGGGGGCAGGGAGCACCCCATAGACACACAAGTTGATCTTCGTGATCGTTCCTTAGCCGTGTGCGGTGCCCCCCTCCATGATATTACACCTCGGTCATATTGTAGCAGTGCTTAGGCGAAGCCCTGCGACGGTTGAACATCAAGATCGTCATCACGCCGTCGTGCTGACGAAACTCCTCCCCGAAGCTTTGCTGGATCAGAGCCCGGGGAGCGTCATCGAGCTGAACGTGTGCCAAGAACTCAGAGGTGCCGGAGTAACGGTGCTTGAATCGGTTGGACCGGGAAGACGTACGACTACTTCCTCTATGTTGCGTCAACGTTTCCGCTTCGGTCTACGAGGGTACGTAGACAACACTCTCCCCTCTCGTTGCTATGCATCACCATGATCTTGCGTGTGCGTAGGAATTTTTTTGAAATTACTACGTTCCCCAACATCTCTCTCTTCATTACTCCTAGCTATAAGTACACCACCTCCATTAATGCATCTCCTTTCTCTTTTTCCTCCCCCCTCCACTAGTTGAAGTTGTCTCCTCCCAAATTAGCTAGCTAGGTAGATGTAGCATTTAGTTATGTGACCTATTTGCCCCCTAACTAGATCTTTCTTTGTCAAGAAGAGCTTTGTGCACTTTTGACCTCCCTACATCATCATCTCCACCGTGTCCTCGATCTCGAGATAGAGGTGTGATTAATATTTCATGCTTTTGCAAAATGGAGATATGTTTATGTGTGTGTGATATGTTTATGGAAATTGTGTGTGTGGCATGAGTTGACGCCAAATTGTGCTTTTGAGTTGCCTATGTTTTGCCGAAATGTCGATTTATTTCCGTTTCGGCGAATTCCGGGCAAACTCTAGATCTATATATGTCCTATTTTTAAGGAAGGTCATGCCGAATTTTTGTATGACTTTGATGAATGCACGCACTTTTATAATCAATTTGTTTATTATTACCGTGCAGAGTTGACGATGGTCAGTGGAACGATGGTGGACACGTGGTTGTGGTCGGCGGTGCAGGACATGAAGGAAAATAACCGGACAGAGGTTTTATGTCCGTGTCGAAAATGCAAAGGAATAATTTGGCTTGACCTCCATGACGATGGTCGTGTCGAAGAGCACCTGCTCATGAATGGTTCCACGGATGGCTATAGTCGGTGGATAATTGAAGATGAGGATGACGATGTTGAGGATGCCGACGGGGCAGGCAATGATGACACGGGGCAAGACGAAGAGATGATCGATAATGGCGGCGGGGAAGAGGCCGGACATGGCGGTGGAGAAGGGGTCGGACATGGCGGCGGTGAAGGGGCCGGACATGGCAGCGGAGAGAACGACATGGACTCCACGCAACAGAGTTCGTCGGTACTAAGTTCAATCGTGCGGGACCCTCATGTTCAAGCATTGCTTCGCAAGGAGACGAGTACTGAGAGAGATGCTTCTAGAGAGGAGGCTAAGCTGGAGCAACTGGTGGTAGACTCGAACACTCCATTGTATGATGGTTGCAATCCTGAGGTGACCCGCTTGAGTTTCATGCTCCAACTCCTGAAGACGAAGGCTAAAAACAAATGGACCGACACTAGCCTCGATGAGCATCTCAAGTACCTAAAGGATGTTCTTCCCGCGGGTAATCTATGTCCTAGTACTGTTGATGAGGCCAAGAAGATCGTGTTCCCTCTTGATCTGCCACACGTTAGATACCATGCATGCATCAACGATTGCATAATTTATCGGAAGGAGAACGCGGAAAAAACAAGCTGTCCGGTGTGCAATGCTTCTCGATACAAGAAGGCTGGGGAGAAATGTCCCCAGAAAGTGGTATGGTACTTACTGATCACTCCCAGTCTCCAGAGGTATTTTGTAGATCCCAAGGAAGCAAAGCTAATGCACTGGCATGCGGAGAGGAAGAAGCCCGACGATGGAGATGATCCGAAGCTGAGACACATCAAGGATGGAAGCCAGTGGAGAGCGTTGAACAGCTTCTATCGGTATTTTGGATGTGATGCAAGGAACATCGTGCTCGGCGCGTGTACCGATGGCATGAATCCATTTGGCAATCAGAGCACCAACCATAGCACATGGCCCGTGTTTGTATGGATGTACAACCTCCCCCCCTGGTTGTGCATGAAATCGAAGTACATTCACATGAGCATGCTTATTCAAGGGCCGAAACAACCAGGAAATAATATTAATTTGTATCTGGGCCTACTTCAAGAGGAGTTAGACACGTTATGGAAAACACCGGCCAAGACATGGGACGCCAGCAAAGGCGAGTATTTCAACATGAGAGCCGCGCTGATCACGACAGTGCAGGACTATCTCGGTTACGGATATGTGGCAGGCCAGGTGTGCCATGGATATTGCGGATGCACGCGGTACATGGATGATACGATGTCTCAGCAGCTAACGTCAAGGAAAGATGGCGGGTCTGGGAAAATCATTTACATGGGGCATCGAAGATGGCTCAAACAGGATGGCCCGTGGAGAAACCGTGGAGATCTATTCAATGGTCACGCTGAGCATCGAGGACCTCCACGTAAGCGGAACGGTGCCGAAATCGATGAGTTGTTGAAAAACTGGAAGGAGTGCCCCGCGTCGGGAAAGACGACGAGAAAGGCGCCAGAGCCGCTGCTGAAGGTATGGAAGACGAGGTCTGTGTTCTGGGACTTGGAGTACTGGCACAAACTCGATACACCTCATTGCCTTGATCTAATGCATATCTGTAAGAATGTCCTTGAGAGCTTGCTCGCAACACTGATGAACATGCCGGATAAGACCAAGGATGGGCCGAAGGCAAGAAAAGACTTGCAAGATTTGAAAATCAGGGAAGATCTGCACATGCCGCCCCGTAAAATGTCAGACGAGACAGAGACGGAGACAGAGGCATGGGAGAAGAAGGGCAAGAAAATAAAGAAAGAGGATTATTGCCCCCCTTCTTGCTTCACCTTAAGTCAGGCTGAGATCCATCAATTCTTTAAGTGCCTTACCGGAGTCAAAGTTAGTTCCGGTTACTGTGGCAAGATAAGAAGATATCTAGACATGGACAAGAAAAGGTTCAGCGAGATGAAGTCCCATGACTGTCATGTGATGATGATGCAGATACTACCTGTTGCCATTAGAGGGATAATGGACAAGCACGTCCGTGACATGCTTATTGGTCTCTGCAACTTTTTCAGCGTCATCTCTCGAAAGTCGATCAGTGTGAAGCAGCTCCAAAGGCTACAGGAAGAGATCATTGTGATACTGAATGAGCTTGAGATGTACTTCCCGCCCGCGTTCTTTGACATCATGGTGCATCTGTGTGTCCATATTGTGGATGACATAATAGACCATGGGCCGTCATTCCTGCACAACATGATGCCGTTTGAGAGGACGAATGGGATCATCAAAGGATTCGTTCGTAACATGTCCAAACCCGATGGAAGTATCGTCCAGGGCTATTTGACACAAGAGTGCATCTCTTTCTGTGAGAATTTTCTATATGGCGCAGACCAGCCGCCTGGTGTTAGTGTTTGTTTGCCCGTTAACAAGCATGATGGGAGGCTCGAAGGATAAGGTCACTGCAACGGTCGCAGGTAATTGCACGTGGCATACTCAGATCGACGTAGCGACTTTGACAGAGTGGTAGTGCTACAACATCAAGACGAGGTAGATCCTTTCGTGGCACTGCACAAAGAAATTATCGCAAAGAAGTATCGTGACCGGGGGGTATGCAAGACAGACGCGTGACCGGGGGGTATGCAAGACAGACGCCGAAGTTACTAGAGATCACAACTCCACTTTCTTACGTTGGTTCAAAGAGCATATTATTGCTAATCCCCCGGAGGAGGGCTCTAAGGACGGATTGCTCATATACGCCTTAGCACATGGCCTCTCGCCCAACCTCGTAACCTATCAGGCATATGATATCAACGGATACACGTTCTACACGGAGGCCAAAGATATGGACAGTGATGATCAGAACTCAGGGGTGACGATGGAATGCATGACCGGCAGCAACGACGGCGCAACTGAACGATTTTATGGAAGGGTCGAGGAGATCTGGGAGCTTGACTACTCAGGACTGCACAACACGACGATGTTCCGTGTGAGAGGGCTAAGAATGTCGAAAGAGAAAACCGGATTTTCACTACCATGACTATACCCGACGCCAAGAGCGCTACCGTGAACGCTATCGCAAAAACGAGCCATGGGTACACGCCAAGCACGTGACACAATGCTTCTTCATAACTGACCCATGCAATCCCAGTCGTGTTGCCGTGAGGAGAGGCAAAAGGAACATCATTGGAATGGATGGAGTCGCCAACGAGGAAGACTATGATCAGTACGGCAACCCAATGAGGGAAGATGACGATGATGATGAAGTATACGTCAAAAGAAGAATCAATACTACATTACCAAAGGAAAATCATACTCCATGGAAAAGGCAAAGTCACAATGAGGGGCTCAATTATTCTTCGACGAACAAGAAGGGAAAGAAGCCGACTCAAAAACGAAAACGTCAGCGCTGAGGAATCGGTCAAATGATGTAATATATATATATATGTTCCTATTTTGTATACACATTTAGCCATTATTATGCATGGGTCCAATGATGTAATATATATATATGTTCCTATTTTGTATACACACTTAGCCATTATTATGCATGGGTCCAATGATGTAATATATATGTTCCTATTTTGCATACATATTTAACCATCAAATGATTATAAAGGAAAAGAAAAAGGGAAACTGGTTATAGCAGTAGCGCTTAACTGAAAAAGAGCTACAGCTAGTCAAGGTAGCAGTAGCTGTTTCTGTAAAAAAACCGCTGTAGCTGCCCGTAATAGTAGTAGCGCGCTTCGTGTAAACGCGCTACTGCTACGTCCACTTAACCCAAAATTCTCACTCTCCCTGCTTCATCCCGCCTCTTTTCCGCCCAATCCCCACTCTCTTCCCCGGCCCCGTCGCACCTCTGCGCCCGACCCAGGCGCACTCGGCCCCGACCCCGGCGCGCTCGCCCCCGACCCCGCCGCGCCCGACCCCGGCGTGCTCGCCCCCCACCCCCCCCCGCCCCCCCCCAGCGCCCCCCCCCCCCGCCCCCGCCACCCGTCCCCGACCCCGGCGCGCTCGCCCCCGACCCGTCGGCCCTCGCCTCCCTCCTCTGCTTCCTCCCCTCCCAACCTCGGCCGTCGTCGGGCCTGCCTCCTCGCCCCTGCACCCTCTGTAAACCACCCCCTCTCTCTCTCTCTCTGCTAGCTAGGGTTCTTCGGTTAATTTACTTAGGTTTTAGTTATGTTAATTAGGTTATCTATTTAGTTATGAATTTAGATAGGTTTCAAAATTAGCTGAATTTATATGCAAATTTGAACTGGACATGTGATATGTGGATATGTCATGTTTTGGACATGTCATGTTTTGGTAAATGATCCGAGTGGCCTATGTTACGCCGGAATGTTGATTCATTTCCGTTCTGGTGAATTTCAGGCGCTCGATATGTCCATTTTTTAGCAAAGGTCATGCCGAAATTTCCCGTGTATTAAGGCATGATTTGTGCTACATAGTTGTCATATCGAGTGCTGGCACATAGATTTCTTTTTTATGTCATTTCTCATTTATTCATACTTTGAGAAATAAATGCGGACACTTAATCATAGGAAACATGTCGAACAACGAAGAAACTGGGCCTTCTGACCAAGATGCATACGAGATGGATTATCAGGGTGAACAAGACTACCTCGACTTTTTGACTGCTAAGCAAGGTTTCCAGGTCCGCCTCGATGATGGTACTGACGCCGACATCGACACCGACGGCGCCGTCACCGAGGGCGGCGCCGAGACCGGTGGGGAAGGTACCGGCGGGGAAAATACCGGCGGGGAAGGTACCAGCGCCGATGCCGCTACTGAAAAGAGGAAGCATAAGAAGCAGAGGATACGAAAACCTAACAAACTAGGGATTGGACGACTTGTGATGGCAAGTTTGAGCCGTTAGAGCCGGAAGAACCTCGCAAGTGCTATGGGAACCAAGTAGGATGCATCCTACGGGAATGCGCGAGCATCAACGACGATGACTTAAGGAGTGAAGAACATTTGATAAAGTTGCTCCTAATGAAGTTGCACAAGAGATTAAAGTTCCCCGACCGGGATGATAACACAGAACAACCGTGGGATGATCTGAAGATGAAAAAGATTAACAATCACGCCATGGGCATGTTCAACAATGATTTGGCCTCCTGGAAAGGGAGGGTGAAACGAGCTATTGAGGCTGAGGAACCCCTGTCCCAGATTCTGGAGGAAAATCCGACACTTATGGAAGAGGAGTTCGAAAAGTTCAAGGACACTTGCGCTACCGAGGACGCCAAGGCTAAGGCTGCTAAATTTAAGAGCCTTCAGCAAAGGAACACGGGGAAGCATCGCCTCAGAAGCCGTGGCTACCTTGGTAAAAGGCCCATATGGGATAAGGAGGACGCGGAACGTGAAGCCGCGGGTCTCCCAGACCCCTTCACGAAGTTCACCAACCCCTTGGAGCGTGACTTCATCAGGGCCCGCTACAAGTGGGACAAGGAGAAAAAGGTTTTTTACACGGACCAGATCACGAGCAAATTGATTAGACTACTGGAGAAGCAACACCAGCTTGCAGCCGAAAGCCCTACTTCTCCGATGAGGCCCAAGTGGGACACCCCTCCCAACCGGACCTTGAACAAACTTAAGGGACTCCCTTTGGGCCAGCGGCCGCAATATGGTCGTGTGCATGGCGCTGGAGACGGCACCACGTGGAAGGTGTTTTACAACGAGGGCCCGGAGGCCAAGAAGCAGAAAAAGAAGTTTAGTCAGGCGGACTTCGACACGAAGGTGAAGCTTGTGGTCGAGAAAAAAGTAGCTGAGGATGCGAAAAAAGCAGCCGAGGACAAATATGAGTTGTTATAGCAGGCAGTCAATGCAGCTGTAACTGCCTGCAGCAATGATTTCGCTACTAACTTGGTTCCAGTTATCATCAACTGGACGAAGGAAAATCCAGACAAGATGGTACATGATTTCCCGTTGCCTAGTTTCGTCGCGAGCAACTCCATGAACAACAACATCATCGCACCATCACTTGCCCACGCAACCGGGCCTCCTCTCGCAGCCGCTCCCGCTCATAGCAGCCCGTCCTCAGTCTCTGGCGCACTCAGTGGGCCTTCGTCTTTGGCTGAGCTCGACGCCATCACGGTAATTACATGTCGCACCACCATATATATATATATATAATATTCCATTTTTGTTGCCTTTCGGATGTTTTACGCCACAGACATATGTGTTTGCAGGTGAAAGAAACCCCATGCACCATACTCTACTTGATGAAAGGCCAGAAGGTGGACGTGGGAAAGGGGATGATAATGGACCCCTTGCAACCCACGCTCCACAACCAGCCGATCCCTGCTGGGCACTTCAGGGTTAGCTTGTCCAGTGTGAAATCGGGGCACGAGGATTTGCCTCCGTCAGTACAGCATGTGGGAGCGGACGACGAGACCCCGCCGCGGATTGGAAGCTGCACGGGTTGGGTGCTGCTATGGCCGAAGAATCTTATTCGTCTAGAGCCGGCCGAGAGCACACCAATAACCACACATCAACAAGCATGTGCGGAGACCACCACCCCGCCTACGCAATTACCAGCTCCTGTAGTGCCGGGTGAGAGCGGCAGACGACATGATGGAGGGGGTGCAATAGTACTGGCTGATGTAATTTGTCCTGTAAAACAGAGAATGGATGATGAGACGGAGGTTGACCCTATGGATTTCCTCAATACAAACGCGTATGACTATGACATAGAATTGATGAGTCAACCATATGACGAATCGGGCTATCAGCTTGCTAATGAGGATATGGATGATATGCCCGGGCAGGAAGGTCGTAGCAGGGATTGCAAAAAGTCTCTCTTCATGAAATCCTCACAGGACACGCCTGAAGATGCCGCCTCAACACAGGCTCAACTAGCCGGGCGCGAGGCTCGTACAGTACTTAGCCCGGGAACACTGGGGCAGGGGTTAAGGAAGGGTCTAGAAGGTGTGCCCAAGGAAAAGGAGAGAAAGAGATCGGGGAAGATAGCTGCCTGCAAACAAGCCAGAGCACATAGCAGCCAGACGATGCATTCTGAAGAGCGTGTACCCGTGAAAGGTGTGGCCATGTTCCATCTCAAGGGCGAGCCGATGCTACCGCCGAAACTGCTGGAGGCACTATCAGGGGATCTCAGGAGACTGCACGACCATGTGTTGTCGACTGAGAAAAGCATACTAGCCTCAAAGGATCCAGGATATCCGACATACGCGGCTCGTGTACCTGAGGGGAAGTGCTACGTCGAGACACGGCCCGCGGAGGTGTTCTTCCTGCGGTTTGACCATATCTTGACAAAGCGGCTCGATTTTACAATCGTCCGCCTTTTTGTGCTACATATGAGCTCCGTCATGAAGGGTGAAGAAGTCTTGCAAATCTGTGTGGCGGATCCGTACTACATGCACGAGTCTTTCTTGAGTCTCGGTGACTTTCAGCGTGAAACTGCTAGGGACTACCTCCAAAACTTCATGGTACAGAATAAGGACCGGGAAATTTTCCTCGTGCCTTATCATCCAAAGTAAGTCAGTTCCGAACAACCCTTTCATACATTTCAATCATTCCTTCTCTCTCTATGGGGAATAATTTGAGGTGTCTTTTCCCCGCAGCAACGGGCGCGCCGTCCTTATCGTTCTTTACCCGCAAGTCTCCCACACAGTGTATTTTGACCCTTCCAGAGACTACGAGAAAAAAGACTACACCCACATAATGAATATTCTAGATGATGCTCTCCAAGGCTTCATCATTAGAGGTGGCCACATGCAGATCAGGAAACAAAGGAACAAAAAGATGGGTTTCACGCATAAAACTAACTTCTCCTGCATCCATGTCCCAAAATCAAGCAAGAAGGATGGATTCTACATCGTCCATCTCATGATTCAGTTCAACACAGATCACCAAAAGCTTCGCATGAGAAACAGAAATGATGATCATATCCACAAGTGGCTAGAATCTCATGGAGAAGTGGATTATAAACTTAGAGATGACTTCTTTCGCATCCAAAGCGACATTGCGACGATCATCATGAAAGAAGTCGTCGATGTAAAGGGGATGTTCCACCACTGCCCTATATCGCGAGCTGACGTCCGAACTCGCATAGGCATGCAACGTCTAGACCTCACGCCATTCAAGGAGCTAGGGTCCATCCTCGATGATACGGAAGGATGGAACTTCTAGTGATTTATGATGCCGATGATGATGATCTGTGTCGGTTGAACTTGTATACTTTTTGTAGCGATGAAACTTTGTGATGTCCACGGTCCCTACCGAACTTGTGTAACGCTACTTTGTTAGTTTGCGTACGATGACCTGCTTACCTCTAGTTAATTAATTTGCGTACTGTATGATGCATCTAGTTGCTAACCCTTTCTTTTTCGGTGTTGCTCTAGTATATTTTGTTGCATATATATGATTGTACATCCTCTTCATGAACATGCATCTCTAACAGGTACCTAGTTTCTTGATGGCGAGATGGAAGTGCTATGTCGTGTACAAAGGGAAGGTTCCGGGGGTGTACAACGAGTGGCATGAGTGTCAGGCGCAAGTGAATGGGTTCTCGGGCGCTAGCCATAAAGGCTTCAAAAGCAGACAAGAAGGAGAAGCTAGTTACTTGAGGTTCACGCTTGCGCGAGAGAGGACTCGTAACCGCCACCTCATGTACTGCATAGTTCCGCTCTCACTCATAGTGATAGCTCTTCTCGCGTATACCTTTGTTTAGATGGATGACGTTCTAGTTGCAAGTATTCAAGACTTGCATATATCGCTATTTTCGAGATGATGACGAGATACCACTTTGTGTTGGATGATGATTATGATGAGACTAATTGTATGTATATGCTATGATTACATTTCTGGTCTGGCAGACATTTGTATGTGTATCATGATGACATTTGTATGTGCTAAAGATTCTTCTATAAAGCCTGTTCAAATACAAAACAAATATGCCCAAAAAACTACTAAAATTAGCAGTAGCGAGTGGAGATAAGTTAGCAGCAGCGTGGTAGTATCAGTAGAGCATACAGGAGAAGCACGCTATAGCTATTAGCAGCATCGATCTTCCACAAAGAGCACTGGTGCTACACTTGTGTAGCAGTAGCGCTGGTGAGCACGCGCTACTGGTACGTGTTAGCTGTAGCGCCTTATTAGTAGAGCCGGTCCCCGCGCTGCTGATACACCTAAAACCCGCGCTGCTGCTAGCCTTTTCCCTAGTAGTGTATACTCATCAAAGTCAATCAAGTAGGAAGTAGGGTTATTACCTCCATCAAGAGGGCCCGAACCTGGGTAAACATCGTGTCCCCCGCCTCCTTTTACCCTTGATCCTCAGACGCACAGTTAGGGACCCCCTACCCGAGATCGGCCGGTTTTGACACCGACATTGGTGCTTTCATTGAGAGTTCCACTGTGTCGTCAACAAAAGGATGGATGGCTCGTTCAGTCATCCATAATGATGCCTTCTCCGGGGAAGCTTACCTCCCCGGCCAGATTTTTGTATTCGGTGGCTTCGTTTGCGGGCCAACTCGATTGGCCACCTCAAACAGATCGACAGCTACGACCCTGGTCATCAGATCAGTTTCGGGAACCTAAATTATATCGTTGATATCCAAGGATATTTGATTTTTGAAAGGGTTTGCGGCTCCGAAAACCGCTCTGGCCTTAGATCCGGAGAAAACCGCCAGGTCCGGAGATGAGAGCTAGGAGCCCACCGGACTCTCTGCCGCAAGCCGCACTATCAAAGACCCGAGGGTAATTGAGTTCATGGCGGACTCAGATTCAGACCAGGTGTCGGCGTCAAAACCGGCGGATCTCGGGTAGGGGGTCCCAAACTGTGCGTCTAGGCGGATGGTAACAGGAGACAAGGGACACGATGTTTTTACCCAGGTTCGGGCCCTCTCGATGGAGGTAAAACACTACTCCTGCTTGATTAATATTGATGATATGGGTAGTACAAGAGTAGATCTACCACGAGATCAAAGAGGCTAAACCCTAGAAGCTAGCCTATGGTATGATTGTTGTTTCTTGTTGTTGTGTCCTACGGACTAAACCCTCCGGTTTATATTGACAACGGAGGGGGCTAGGGTTACACAGAGTCGGTTACAATGGGAGGAGATCTTCACATCCGTATCACCAAGCTTGCCTTCAATGCCAAGGAGAGTCCCATCCGGACAAGAGACGAAGTCTTCAATCTTGTATCTTCACAGTCCAACAGTCCGGCCAAAGGTTATAGTCCGGCTGTCCGGATACCCCCTTATCCAGGACTCCCTCAGTAGCCCCTGAACCAGGCTTCAATGACGATGAGTCCGGCGCACAGATTGTCTTCGGCATTGCAAGGCGGGTTCCTCCTCCGAATACTTCATAGAAGATTTTGAACACGAGGATCGTGTCCGGCTCTGCAAAACAAGTTCCACGTACCACCGCAGAGAGAATAATATTTTCACAAATCAAACCTGCTGACGTATTCCATAGCGTGACATCACACCACAGCCAAGCCTTTTTCGAATCGTTTTTTACAGTCCACCTCAGCGCGTTTCGCGAGGCGGTTTGCTTGGCACGTCTTGTCGAAGCAGAGATCGCGTCCCCTTTATTTACGGGATTCTCATCAATACGGATGTGGGTAACCTAATCGTGCCCGTTGTCATGTCTCCTCGATCGAAGGTAAATCCCAAACAGTCACAGGGAGGGCTCTTGATATTCAACCTCTTTATAAAGAGACCAAGGCCCTACTCTTTCTTTTCGATATCAATCGAATTCGCCTCCTGCCTCGAGTTCCAACACCCGAAGCTTCAGATTCAGGCGCTTCGGACCTTCGATTATGTCCGGATCCAACCTTCAAGTTTGATGGATGCCCTCCTCCGTCACGGAGGAAGACATAATAAAGCTAAGGGAGGCCAGGTACTTGACCGGTGAAATTCCGCATAGGCTGCCTGCTCAAGGGCAGGTTATTCCCAGTCCCAAGCCCGGCGAGAGCGTCGTGTTCGTATCCCACTTCCTCCGAGGGCTAGGTTTCACAACGGATCCCTTCGTGAGGGGCTCATGTTCTATTATGGGTTGGACTTCCATGATTTGGCTTCGGAGTCTATCCTCCACATCTCATGGTTTATCGTCGTGTGCGAAGCCTTCCTCCGCATTACTCCTCACTTCGGACTGTGGCTCAAGACCTTCAAAGTGGAGCCGAAGATGATCGAGGGGCACCACTGTACTAAGAGAAAATGCTGACGCCCCATGGCCCGAGGGCTCTTTCCAAGAGGAGCCCGGCCTATGGCAATAGGAGTGGTTTCACATTACGACTCCCAGGGGTACCAAGTGGGTGGCTCCACCTGTCTTTCGCTCGGGTCCCCCGCCACGACTGGCGTCATGGGTCAACAAGGGGCTAGACTGGGGGCCAGTAAACGATGTGCCCGTGTTGCAGAGCCGCATCCGAGATCTCCTAGAGAGAGATGTCAGTCTGGTCGTGGTGGCGCAAGTCATATTGATCTGCCGAGTCCTGCCTTGCAAACGTCGTCCCTTCCGCCTGTTGGAGTTTAACCCGGAGGGACCGCGAGCTCTCCAACATTTCCTTGGCATGACGCCTGTGGATATGTACAAACTGTTCTTCGGACCACAAGCAATGTGTCCGGATCCTACTGAGGATGCAGGTCTGAGCTGCAACAGTCCGGATACCCAAGTAAGTAGCCCCGCATCCGAACACTCTATCTGTTTATTTATCGCACATCGCTCTTAAAAAAGCCGCTCTTTAACCAAGAGTGGATAGCGAAGGCAAAGTTGATCAGGTGTCCGGCCCCCCTCCCTGAGACCTCGCCAGACCCTGTGCTAATCAGGATGCTGGAGATCGCGCCTTATCCAGCGCCTTTGGGAGAAGATAAAGGGGGAAACAAGGAAGCTACCGCCTCCGAGGAGGAGGTTAACCGGAATGGAGGAATCGAAACTTCCTCTCCTCAGGGAAAGAAGAGGACCGCCTCTGAGGACCCAGAGACGATGGTCTTCAAACGGGGGAAGAAATCTTCGCCAGAGGATCCTGCACCGGGGGATACCCCGGCCGTACCATGCCCTCAAGGGGACCACCCCTCTACCGAGCCGTAAGTGAAAGGGTACTTAATAATGAGGAAGAACCTTGCTTTACCTCTGAGAAAAATAACCGAAGCCTTTATCTTTGCAGTTCGGATCTTAGTCCTTCCCAGCAGAGCTCGTCTTCGGGGGGTCTTCTGCCGGAGATGATGGAGAGCGGAACGCCTCCTCCTGCCATACTGCCTCATGGGGCAGGCGACCCCGAAGTGTCGTCGCGGCGGATTTCTCCTGATCCGGCGAGGCCAGAAGGTAGTAATATGGCCACCCGAAGCCCTCAGTATCCGGCTTTTGCAGAAAGCAATCAAAAGAGTCCGGCACCGCCTGGTGTGCGGTCAGACATACCGAGGGATCTGCTAGAGCGAGCAGCTATCTCAGAGGAGCACCGTACATTAATGGGTACGATAATTGAAAGGATTTCGGCCGCGGAAAGCGGGTTGCATGAAGCCGTCATGAGTCTACTGACGGGTTTTGAGGTACGCGAAGTGATGCACCTTTTGATAGTACCGCATATGTTTAAGATGCGCCCTGTATAGATAGTAGCCCCTCAGACTCTGGGTGCTGTCGTAGACGACAGCACGAAGAGAATCATAATCCGAGGTATAATTTTGCCGCCTTTATATGCAGGTGGCGAAGGGTCCGGTGGCCCGCCAGACAGTTGAATTTGCCGAGTTAAAGCGGCAACTTGACGTGGCGGATGCCGACATCGTGCTTGTCAACAAGCAGCTTGACGAGGCACAAGGTATGTGATTTCTCCGGAGAGACATGGTAAGAGGAGCATGATGCCAGTATCTTATAACATGTGTGTTTAATGCTGATGGAGCTGCGGCCGTGGAGAACTTGCGGGCAGAACTTGCCCGAGCCAAGGAACAAGCCAGAAAAAGTGATGCGGCTGCCCTAAAGGCAATCGAGGAGCTGAAAGCCGAACAGGCTGCTCACCGCCAAAGCAAGGAAGAAATGGCCAAGATGGCCGTGGAATTGAAGAACGCTGCTGACCATTGCAAGCTTCTTGAAAAGGGAGATCAAGCGAAGAGGACAGACTTGGAGAAGGCCGCGGTGGCGGCCAAGGATACCCGCTCTGCGATGAGGGCGATGAAGGAGGAGCTGCGTCAAGCCAGAGATATCGCGGCTGGGAAGCCCTTTATGCTGCGGATGAAGTTCGGTGATCCTAAATATGCTCCTTTGGAGTGGCTGTGGAGTTCTGCGGACGCATATCTTGATTTAGCGGCGAGTGCTGCTAATGCGGCCGAACACTTCCGAGATCAAAAAGATTGCAAAGTGGAAAGGCTGTTCTGGTTACAATTTAACAATCCAGAGCGTCCGCTTCCGTTGACCGATCGGCTGGCCGAATGGGCCGAGCTGAATAGATTGTCCGGACTTGCCATGAAGTATGTCGTGGATCATCTGTGGCCGGAAAGGCCAAAGCCGAACAGTTAGTTTAGCTTGGTGCAGCAGTTCCTTGGTACAGTGCCACATATCAACGCGATGAAGAGGTCGGCGTGCGTAGAGGGTGCACGGATGGCCCTTGCCCGTGTGAAGACATACTGGGCGGAGATGGAGGCCACCGTCGTTGCAGCCCAAGATTCGGACGAAAGTCGAGTACCTTCCGAGCACTACTTTCAAGAAGTTCTGCAGGGCGCTCGTTTGATTGAGGCGCAGTGCTCGAAGAATATTATGTTCTAATGACATGTATTCCCATTGAAAACAATGTTTGCTTAAATGTAAAGGCTTTTTATACTTGTGCCTGCAAGAATTATAATACCTCCTGTGCGGCCGTTTATGTATATATGTATATAACCTGAAAGATGGCAGTCGTCGGCTTCAGCCCCCACGCATATAATGCGGAGGTGCTCGCAGAAGACGCATATTCACACTTGATCCAACGTCTTGGTCCATTAAGGAGATGACAGCACAGCGAACTAGGCAATCGGACTCTAATGCTTTATCACTTTCACTTAGCCATAGGAGTTTGACAGTGGGACTACTATATAGCCCCTGGTGGCTCCGCGCTCATCCGAATTCGGGGCGCGTATATGCCTAGCCAGGAAACGGCCCTTCGTTAAGGCGGAGGAATCCCGAAGATTCCGCTAGGTCATCGAGTGGTTGACCGGTCTCACACTATATCATGACAATCAGTTTTCGGCTTTCTCTACTGAGGTGCTCGCCTGGCCGAACCGGGGCACAATCGCAGTAGTTCTCCTGGTGCCGCCTTAGCCGATAGAGTGGAACGTAAGGAAGCAAAACACAAGAGCCGGGAAAACCCAACATTTGACCAAAGACATGATTCGGAGCTGATGCATATAAGGCCAAACTCGCGACGCCGAACACTCCCTAAGGTATTCGGTCTTTATGATTTTAAACGGGCTAGACAGTGCCCTTTGTAAGAAGCCCCTAGTGTCCAGGTACGTGTAATATTCTGACGTGGCGACATGCCAAGACGCCAGCCTCCTTCTCAATTGTGCTGAGAATCCGGAGGATGTGTATCAACAACAGACAGTAAAAAAAGGTTTACGTAGGGTCTTAATCTAAAAAGAATCCTTGGAACGGGTCCCTGCTGCACGTCGGCACCTGTGTCTCCGTTGTGCCGTATTCTGGACGGGTGTAACACGATGTTCATTTGTAAAAGAGAGGAACTTAGCTGAAAAGGTAGTCGTGCAAAACATATGTTATACTAAATAAACAAAGTATGATTCGAAGTGGGTAAAATTGAGCCTTATTGCCGCTTGTTTACATGCGCGGAGCCCCTAGTATAGGGGTGTGTAGACATCAAACCTTTATCAATTGCACGGTTATGCTGGACTCGTCTAGCCGTGTCCGTGGTCTTAACGACCGGTTAGGTGCTCTGGTTGGTGAGGCAGTTTTAGTGTGTGGCTGCCAAGGCAGCCACATAGTCTTCCGCGTGCAAGGAGCGCTCAATATTTCCCTTTACTGAGATGATGGCTCATGGACCGGGCATCTTAAGCGTGAGAGACGCATAATGTGGTATTGCGTTAAAACGAGCGAAAGCTTCGCGTCCCAGTAGTGCTTGATAACCACTTTTAAACGGAGCGATGTGAAAGGTTAGCTTTTCGCTACGGAAGTTTTCGGGGAAGTCGAATATAACCTCTAGTAGGAGGGAGCCCGTGCAATGGGCTTCTGGGCCTGGCGTTACTCCTTTAAAGGAAGTATTGTTATGGCTAATTTTTGTTGGGTCCATCAAGATTTTGCGGACTGTGTCCTGACATATCAGGTTTAGACTACTGCCGCCGTCCATCAGGACTCGTGTAAAGTGGTATCCGTCAATTATCGGGTCTAACACCAAGGCAGCCCATCTTGCGTGCCGGATACTTGCAGAGTAATCCCGATGGTCAAAGGTGATTGGTTTCGATGACCAGTGGCGGAGCTCTATTGTGATAGGCTCTATGGCGCATATCTTTATGGGCGCCACGTTGCTTCTCCCCTTTGTCATGTGTAACACGTTTACTGTTTTGACTTCTGGTGGGAATTTCTTCTGTTCCCTAGTGCTTTGTATGCGGGGTTCGTCATCGTCTTCACTTGGTGTATCCAGCCCCTTGTGTTCGGCTTTGAGTGTGCCAGATTGCTTGAAGACCCAACATTCTCCATGGGTATGATTTGCAGGTTTACCAGGGGTGCTGTGGATTTGACATATCTTGTCCTAAATCTTGTTTAGGCTGGACAGTTCGTCCCTGTTGCCTTTGGGAGGAAGCTTTTGCTGCCCCCGCCGAGAGCTTTTGAATCCGGCGTTTACCGATGTGCTCTTCGGGTTGTTTTCCTTATGCCGGCGCTGGTCTTTGCTGCGTCGTGGCTTCCCATTTCCATCCGTGACTTCGGATGTACTTGGGTCGCTGGTGCTGCATCTTGCCAGCCAGCTGTCCTCGCCCGCGCAAAAGCGGGTCATGAGGCTTGTTAATGCGGCCATTGTTCTTGGCTTTTCCTAGCCGAGGTGCCTGGCGAGCCATTCGTCTCGAATGCTGTGTTTAAAAGCTGCTAAGGCTTCGCCGTCCGGACAGTCGACTATTTGGTTCTTTATAGTAAGAATCATGTTCCAGAGTTTTCGGGCTGACTCTCCGGGCTGTTGAGTTATATGACTTAAATCGTCTGCATCCGGTGGTCGGACATAGGTCCCTTGAAAATTTGCACGAAAGGCGTCCTCGAGCTCTTCCCAACTTTCAATAGTGTTTTCGGGGAGGCTTTTGAGCCAATACCTGGCTGGCCCTTTGAGCTTGAGGGGTAGGTACTTGATGGCGTGGAGATCGTCTCCTCGAGCCATGTGGATGTGGAGGATGTAGTCCTCAATCCAGAACCCAGGGTCTGTCATTCCGTCGTATGCCTCTATGTTTACGGGTTTGAATCCCTCTGGAAATTCATGGTCCAACACCTCATCGGTGAAACATGGGGGGTGAGCGGCACCCCTGTATTTGGGTGTACCATGGTGTTTGGAATTTTGTTGTATTGTATTGCGTGTTTGAGCGCGCTTTCTTGGCCCGTAGATAGATCTGAATGGGCCGTCCTTTTGATGCGAGTCCTCATGTGGATCGCGTGTTGGCTTGTGTGCGGCGTCATTTGCCGCCGTATGTTGGCCATGAGGTCGTCTATCCGACCGGATGGCTGTTTTGTTTTTTTGATTGCGGGGGCTCTAAGGCCTCCTCGTCGAATTCGGGTAGTAGCTTTCGCTTCGGGTAGCTCTTTGTGTGGCGGCTACCGCCATATTTGTCTGCGGTGTTGAGTACTTTACTCCATCTGATTCTGAGTGCATCTTCCGCAGTCTTGAGCTTCCGCTTCCGCTTTTTCAGGCTCCGCGCAGTGGCGATGAGCCTTTTATGGAGGTTCTTCTGCTCCAGGAGCTTATCCGGCATGATGTCTTCTGGACTGTTATCTTCACCGGAGACGGGTTGTTTGGTTCGATTCTCTGTGTTGCCATCATCGGACGGTTGTTCAGTGCCGTGTTCGTCGTCCGCTGGCTCACCCTGCTCTATTGCTGGGCCTGTATGCCCGCTGTTTCTGTTGAGGTGGGGTTTGGAGCGGCGCTTACGCCGCCGCTTTGACTGCTTTTCAAGGGAACGATCCTTCGCTGCGTCCTTCCGTTCCTCGTCGTCGTTTTCTTTGGGTGTGTCCACCATGTATACATCATAGGATGAGGTGGCTGTCCAGTGCCCTGTGGGCAGTGGTTCCTGTTCGTCTCCTGCATCGTCGTCCATACCGTCGATGTCTTCGAAGTCGAAGTCGAGCATCGACAGTGGCTACTAAGTGGGTTGTGGGTGGGCGGCGAATTTCTTCGTCATCTGCATCCCAATCCTGCCGGACGTAGTCCGGCAAGGACTCTCCTGACAAGGAGAGAGACCTTAGTGAGTTTAGTATGTCGCCAAAGGGCGAGTGTTGAAAGATATCTACGGAGGTGAACTCCATGATCGGCGCCCAGTCAGATTCGATTGGCACGGGTGCAGGCAGTTCGGAGTCCATGGCCGGAGAAGAATCCGGTAGCTTGGATTCACGGCTCTCATGAAGGGTAAGGTCGGTATTCGGCTCGATCGCCGCTGAGACTGCGGCCTCCGGTGCGGGGTCTAGCCACCCGTCCACGAATGGCACACTTGGCTCCGAATTGAAGGTCGGAGCGGTTGCAGGTGCGATCTCCTGAACACTGTCCGACGGCAGAGCTAAATCATGCCCATCGTGACAGTGCGGCACATCCAGCAGGGGCTCGAATCCGGTGAAGATCAAGTCTCCGCGGATGTCGGCCGTGTAGTTTAAGCTTCCAAACCTGACCTGATGGCCTGGGGCGTAACTCTTGATCTGCTCCAGATGACCAAGCGAGTTGGTCCGCAGTACGAAGCCGCCGAATACGAAGATCTGTCCGGGGAGAAAAGTCTCACCCTGGACTACATCGCTATCGATGATCGGAGGAGCCATCAAGCCTAACGATGACGACATAGAGGAACTCTCAATGAAAGCACCAATGTCGGTGTCAAAACCGGCAGATCTCGAGTAGGGGGTCCCGAACTGTGTGTCTAGGCAGATGGTAATAGGAGACAAGGGACACAATGTTTTTACCCAGGTTCGGGCCCTCTCGATGGAGGTAAAACCCTATTCCTGCTTGATTAATATTGATGATAAGGGTAGTACAAGAGTAGATCCACCACGAGATCAAAGAGGCTAAACCCTAGAAGCTAGCCTATGGTATGATTGTTGTTTCTTGTTGTTGTGTCCGACGGACTAAACCCTCCGGTTTATATAGACACCAGAGGGGTCTAGGGTTACACAGAGTCGGTTACAATGGGAGGAGATCTTCACATCCATATCGCCAAGCTTGCCTTCCACGCCAAGGAGAGTCCCATCCGGACACGAGACGAAGTCTTCAATCTTGTATCTTCACAGTCCAATAGTCCGGCCAAAGGTTATAGTCCGGCTGTCCGGATACCCCCTTATCCAGGACTCCCTCACAAGGTTCCTCCTATCACCGGAGGGCCGGACTCGCCCTCGGACTCCAGATCTGAACTCTCGAAGTCCGCGCCAAGCAAGCATGGCTAGGAGGCATTCGCCCTGGCCGGCACTGCGGACCCTCATTTCCCCGTCCAACCCTTGCCCCTAAACGAGGCTGAGGGAGTCCTGGATTAGGGGGTGTCCGGATAGCAGGACTATAACCTTTGGCCGGACTCTTGGACTATGAAGATACAAGATTGAAGACTCCGTCCCGTGTCCGGATAGGACTTTCCTTGGCGTGGAAGGCAAGCTTGGCGATACGGATATGTAGATCTCCTCCCATTGTAACCGACTCTGTGTAACCCTAACCCTCTCCGGTGACTATCTAAACTGGAGGGCTTTAGTCCGTAGGACGAACAACAATCATACCATAGGCTAGCTTCTAGGATTTAGCCTCTCTGATCTCGTGGTAGATCTACTCTTCTACTACCCATATCATCAATATTAATCAAGCAGGAGTAGGGTTTTACCTCCATCGAGAGGGCCCGAACCTGGGTAAAAACATCGTGCCCCTTGTCTCCTGTTACCATCCGCCTAGACGCACAGTTCGTCACCCCCTACCCGAGATCTGCCGGTTTTGTCACCGACATTGGTGCTTCCATTGAGAGTTCCTCTCTGCCGTCGCCATCAGGAAGAATGCCCCATCCCGTCTTTAAAGACGGCACCGTCGCTAAGGAGGCTTTGGCTGTCAGCCAAACTCTCCGGCTAGGTGGTTTTCTTATGACCGCCTGTTCGGCCGCTGCATCGACGATGACTTCTTGGGTCATCAAAAGCAATCTTCACTTCAGCTCGGAACTCGCCGAGCAGTTAGATCAGATGGAGCTCTCTTCCCTAAACGAGCTCTTGGATCGCATCGCCGCCCTGGGAGTCGCTACAGACTACGACCAGATTGGGCCTAAACCCGATCTGAGAGAGATTAACTCTCCCCAGGTCACCCATCACGTTGCAGTAGTGGAGGAACAATGCGGCGACCCTTCATCTATCTTAAGGACTAGCTATGTCTGGATTCCCGATCCCTCCACGCCGGATATCCGCGGAGGGGAGGACGTCACTCAAGACCTGAACCTAGAGTCAGGCTGCGGGCCGGATTCATTGGGCAACATCCAAGAATCCAAACTTCGAAGTTCAGAAGCTCCTTGGCCCCTGAGTCTCGGACGGGGTGAGGTTTCGGATTCAATTCCACCCACCCACCATTACTGGGCCAGATTCCTCCTGGTCATGAACAGGATAAAGGACTGCCGCGAGGAAGACGCAATTTCATTCTTCTGTAGTAATTGCACGGACAAGCGAATCCTCAACGCCATAAGTCGCCGTGAAATTACACGCTTCGCCGACTTGGCGTCCATAGTACGAAAGTAGTGTGCGATGGAAAGCGCCTGGAAAACTGAAATAAAATTTTGGGATAATCCGGCCTCGAACACAAACCCAGTCCAAAATAAAAGGGTGCATTATCGCCAGACACCCAAGTTAAATACCAAAAAGCAAAAACCCTCTGCAGGGCATGGAACCGTACTGGAGGGATGGCTCAATGGACCCTGTAAAATTCACAGTACAGAGGGCGCCACACCAACTCATAGCCTTAGAGCATGTTGGATACTCTGGCAGGTGGCCAAAAGTGGCGAAGATCTTCTAAACCCAGAAGCCGCAGAGTGTGAGCCCAGGGATACCAGTACATTACTAACAGTCTTCGAGACTTTCGCATCAAATAATATGCGAAAACGAACACTCCACAGCCTTGCCGAAGTCTACCATGTGGCAACAATAAACCCATGGAGTAACACTGCTATTACTTTTAACGCCAGTGACGAACCTAAATTCCGAACAGCCTGAGCACCAGCCGCATTGGTCCTCAGTCCAATAGTGGATGGCTTTCGACTCACCAAGGTACTCATGGACGGAGGCAGCGGACTGAACCTCATTTATGAGGAAACCCTTCAAAAAATGGAAATAGACTGGAACCACATTGAGCGAAGCAGCACAACCTTTAGAGGAATAATCCCCAGTCGGGAAGCGCACTATATAGGAAAAATCACACTCGATGTGGTGTTCCGCACGCCGGATAATTACAGGTCCGAAGAGGTCACGTTCCAAGTGGCCCCGTTCAGTAGCGGATATCACGCTATATTAGGGCGGGAGGCGTTCACAATCTTCCAAGCTATACCCCATTACGGGTACATGAAGCTCAAAATGCCCGGGCCCAACGGAATCATCACTCTTGCTAGTGATCCGAACATAGCACTCCGCGCCAAAAATAAGACAGCCGCACTGGCCCTCGAGGCACTATTTGAAGCCCTAGTGGCTGAGGAACTGACTGCGCTGCGCTCCACGGTGGACAGGGACGATGTGATACTCGACAAAAGATCCAAGTCCACCTCCTTTAAACCGGCAGACGAGATAGTCAAATTCCAAGTCCATCCAATGGACCCTACAAAAACAGCTTCCATCGGGGCACAATTAAACTCTGATTTAGACGCCGCACTACGAGAGTTCCTACGCGAGAACTGGGACATTTTTGCCTGGCACCCTTCAGACATGCCAGGAATCCCACGCAGGCTAGCGGAGCACAGCTTAAATATCCTAAAAGGATTCAAGCCAATCAAGCAGGCTCTTCGGCATTTCTCCGAACCTAAGAGACAAGCCATGGGAGAGGAACTAGCCAAGCTACTGGAAGCCAGATTCATCAGAGAAATAAAATATCCGGACTGGCTAGCAAACCTGGTGATGGTACCAAAGAAGGACAAATCCTGGCGCCTGTGCGTCGATTTTAAGGACCTCAACAAGGCTTGCCCAAAGGATCCCTTCCCCCTCCCCCGCATCGATCAAATTATCTATGCTACCGCAGGACACGATTCATTGTGTTTCCTCGACGCATACTCCGGCTACCACCAAATTAAGATGGCAGAGCCAGACCAAGCCGCAACGGCATTCATCACCCCGTACGGCCCATTCTGCTTCAACACAATGCCCTTCGGGCTCAAAAACGCCGGCGCAACATATCAGCGCATGATTCAGACATGTCTGGCAAACCAGATCGGCAAAACAGTGGAGGCATACATAGACGACGTGGTCGTCAAAACGGAGCATGTCGAATCTCTAGTAGACGACTTGAGGCTCACATTCGATAACCTTCGAACATACGACATCAAGCTCAATCCGGAAAAATGCGTTTTCGGCATACCAGCCGGAAAGCTCTTGGGCTTCATTGTATCCGGTAGAGGAATTGAAGCAAACCCAGCCAAGATTCAAGCTCTGTCACAATTGGATACCCAACCGGATGCGTGGCAGCTCTAAGCCGCTTTATCTCCCGCCTTGGAGAAAAGGCATTACCCCTTTATCGCCTCGTCCGGCGCACCGAACACTTCGAGTGGACGGATGCCGCCATGGCCGGACTCGACGAAATAAAATCCATATTGGCAACGAACCCAGTCCTGACCGTGCCAACTATTGGCGAACCAATGACATTATACATCGCGGCAACCCATCAAGTTGTAAGCGCAGTGCTCGTCGTCGAACGAGAAACGGACGGACACAAATTCCCCCTCCAAAAGCCGGTTTACTATGTGTCCACTGTCCTTACTCCATGCAAGTCACGATACCCGCATTATCAAAAGATAGCGTACGCGGTATTCATGGCATCCCGGAAACTGCGACACTACTTTCAAGAGTGTTCGATAACGGTAGCCTCGGAAGTGCCACTTAACGATATTATAAACAACTGCGACACGACGGGCCGGATTGCCAAATGGGCCATTGAGCTCCTCCCGTTCGACATAACTTACAAGCCAAGGCGAGCTATTAAGTCACAAGTTTTGGCGGACTTCGTCGCCGAATGGACGGAACCCGAACTCCCTAAAGAGTATGGTGCATATTCCAACTGGATCATGCACTTCGACGGCTCCAAAATGTTGGCTGGTCTGGGGGCTGGCGTCATTCTGACGTCCCCAACAGGAGATACAGTCCAATACGTACTCCAGATAATGTATACGGACTCCAACAACGCAGCCGAATATGAGGCCCTTCTACATGGTCTCCGGATGGCAGTATCCATGGGCATTCAAGGACTAGAGGTGCGCGGGGATTCGAACCTCGCGATATACCAAATAAATGGAGACTTTGATGCCAAGGATCCGAAAATGGCAGCTTACCGCAATGTCGTCCTAGAAATGTCAACCCGGTTCGAGGGGCTCGAATTTCACCATATAGCCCGGGAAAACAATCAGGCAGCAGACGTCCTGGCACGCATCGGCGCAAAACGCGATGTCGTCCCTCCCAACATCTTCTTGGAGAGGCTATTCAAGCTATCCGTAGTATGGGAAGGGGAACCCGGAAATAACAGCCCGGACCCAACCGCACTGCCCGACACCGAACATTCTGACATAATTGGAGGCTCTGCCAATGAAGTAACATCGTTGGCCCACGCAATAATGGCGCTCATCGCCCCATGGACAGAACCATTCCTAGCCTACTTAACTAGGCAGGAACTTCCCGAGGACCAAAACGAGGCACGCTGCATAGTGCGGCGATCTAAAGCCTATAAAGTCCATGAGGGAGAGCTTTGTATGAAAAGCACCACCGGAGTCCTTCAAAGGTGCATCTCCGAAGAGGAAGGGCGGAATCTTCTGGCTGAAATTCATGCCGGACTCGGTGTTCATCACGCCGCAGCCCGGGCCCTTGTAAGCAAGGCCTTCCGTACAGGCTTCTATTGGCCGACGGCCCGGGCAGACGCTCAGGACTTAGTTCAACGCTGCGTTGGTTGTCAGCTTTTTGCTAACCAAAGCCATATGCCACCCACCACCCTCCGAACTATCCCCATCACATGGCCCTTCACGGTCTGGGGGCTTGACATGGTTGGACCCCTTAAAGGAGGAACCCACAAGCAAAATTACTTATTGGTCATGGTGGATAAGTTCACCAAATGGATAGAGGCCAAGCCTGTTAAAACGGCCGAATCTGGACCAGTGATAGACTTCATATCCGGGGTCGTACACCCTTACGGCGTCCCCCACAGCATCATCACTGATAACAGCACGAACTTTACAGCCGACGAGGTAAAACTCTGGTGCAAAAACATGGGCATCAAGCTCGACTATGCTTCAGTCTATCACCCACAAACCAACGGTCAGGTCGAGCGAGCAAATGATCTAATCATGAGCGGCATTAAACCCAGATTAGTGTAATCCCTCAAGGAATCTAACACGCACTGGGTAGAGGAGCTCGACTCTGTACTTTGGGGGCTGCGGACCACTCCAAATCGCACTACCAGATACACACCATTCTTTATGGTATACGGCGCAGAGGCGGTTCTGCCCTGCGATATCATTCATGACTCACCTCGAGTGCGCATGTACGAGGAAAGAGAAGCCGAGCTCGATCGGCAGGACAATTTGGACGCCTTGGAGGAGGAGCGTGACGTGGCAAAAGCCCGTTCCGCATTCTATCAACAGCAGGCTCGAAGATACCAAAGCAGAGAAGTACGGGCCAAAACATACAATGTTGGCGAGTTAGTTCTACGCCTGCCGGATAAGAAAAAGGACAAACTGAAGCCCAAATGGGAAGGTCCCTTCATTATAGACCAAGTCCTGACTGGTGGAGCGTACCATCTGAGGGATGCATCGGATAATCGACTCGAACCAAACCCATGGAACGCAGCCCGACTCCGAAGATACTACGCCTAGCGCCGGACTCTAAGTTCATCTCCGTCCTCTGTCCATTTTTTATACACTATCTCTCCTAGATTTTTCTCCCTTTCTTTTTTTCTCGTGGCCTTTAGGGGCCCATTTGTGTCTTGTTTGCACACAACGGACGTGCTACCCGCGTTCATTATACCTGGGGGCTTCTTTAACATAAGCTTATTTATACGGGCTTCATGCCCAACACATGTGTCATACTTCCACATGTACCTCTTTTTCACCATTATATGCATCGATAAGACTTAAGTTTTGGCCAAGCTGGGTTGCCTGGCTCTTGTATTTATGCCCTACGTTCCCGTTAATTCGGCTAGGGCATAAGGGGAGCACCTCTGCGATTGTAACTGTCGGGTCAGTCGGATGTGTACCTCAGACTGGGTGAAGCCGAAAGCTAGCGTTCTTAAGGGAATATTCGGTCGGTGAACTAAAGATGGTTTCTCACTTATTTATTCATTCGCCCCCAGATGTTTTACTGCGTCTCTTTTCGCAGTCCGGACATGCACTTTAGGGCATGCCTCCCAGGGAAAGGAACCCCTAACGGAACTATTCTCCCTGGAAGATGTTTCTTACTAACTATGTAATATAGCATAACTAGTTGGCCACTTGTCTGTTCAAGCACTAATGACCCCTGCGCCTGGTCTCCATGCATGCCCCGGTTCTTACATAACCGAGAGGGTATTCGGACACACTCCGG
This sequence comes from Triticum urartu, assembly GCF_003073215.2. Lineage (NCBI taxonomy): Eukaryota > Viridiplantae > Streptophyta > Magnoliopsida > Poales > Poaceae > Triticum > Triticum urartu. Next base: position 29,685,210 of record NC_053025.1, read on the forward strand.
ACCGTCAGGTCCCGAGGTTGAAGCGAAAAGGTCCGCCATGACAAACGATCTACAATCCGGCTGGAAGGCATTATACATGTCATTTTAAATTACATAGTCAATTTGACTGGTAGAATTCCTCTTCAATACCATCCAACAGGCTGTCTAGTTTACAGTCCTGTTGGGAATACTTTGCGGCCAATTCTACTTGGCCGTACACTAAGCTCACAGGGATCTCCTTCCTATTGGGCCCCACAGGTCCGACCTCGGCCATGTGGTTTGGGTCAGCCTTCATGTACCACATCTTCACCATGGCCCAGGCCTCCCTGGCGCCTTGACGGCAGGCCGATATCTTCCACAATCGGAAGCGACGCCGCGCTCCCTTCAGCTTCTCTGCAAGCTCTCCAAGGCCTTCGGGCATGGAGACGGATGGCCATAATGCCTGGGCGACGCCTTGCATCACCTGCTGAACTCGTTCGTGCAGCTGGGAGAGCTCGGGAAGAAGGTCACCCGTAGAACCAGGCATTTCCTCAGCAGGACGACCTGTTAGCATACCTACAGACATAACTCTGTCAGCCGACTTCCTCGCCGAACTCCTTTTCAAAGTTCGTTCAAGCACTTACTAAATATGCCGCGTCAAAGCCGCCGATTCTCCTTAACGGAGTCCGACAGTTGGGCACGAACATCCTTCAGTTCCTCGCCCAGCTTGGTGTTGGCATCTAGGAGATCATTCTTCTCCTGCCTCACCCTCGTAAGCACGCTCTCATCGGCCTTTAGCTGGCGTAGGAGTTGTTGCTTATCCGGATCCAATCCGGCGCCATCTGCAATGTTATTGTCAGATTTGCACACACGCCGCACTTTATCATTTAAAGGATATCTTACCAGAGGGGGTCTCTTTAGGCTCCCCTGCTGCGGCTAGTGCGGCCTGAAGTTGGGCTTTGCACTCTTCCAACTACTGAGACAGTTGAGTGTTCTTTTCTGTAAGAACCTGCATAACAAATGATCCTTAAATCAGTTACTCTAACTGTTTCAAGTCTCGGGGGCTACTGACATATACAGTCATCAAATTTTCTCACCCGTATGTCTTTTACATACTACTTTGTGGCTCTGGTTAGACCATTTCGAGCGGCACGGAGGTACACATCTCCCGAGTTGAAGGCATCCAATGCCTCTTGAGAGAAACAAGCGTCGCGAAGAACTGTCCGGCGGTGCATGTGATTCATGGCACTCTCCACCTCGGAATTGGTGGCGGACAGTCTTTCCGCATCCTCTGTCGGAGGAGCGTCCGGTGCGCGCCTTGTGTTCGCCTCTGCCTCTGGACCTGGCCTTGGGGCCTGGCTGGTGGAGGCGCGATTGGCAACCTCTCCGGATATAGTCCGGCGAGCGCTCTTTTTCCTAAAGAGAGCACGAGCATTAGTACGCCTCAGAAGAATAATATCTTGGAATAAGACGACGGATCATACCGCTGCGCGGGTGTCTCGACCCGGACTACGCGTCTTTTTAGTCTGCTCACCCTCGCGGCCCCTTGTTGGCTAGTCGCCGCGGGCTCGGCATTCCGCCTCGAGATCCTCCCCTGCAAAACACCATTGGTATATGGTGATCAAAAATAAGCACGGACGGATCATTTTTAAAGTATTGGGACTTCGTCCTTAGTTACCTATGAGGCTGGGAGCAGTCCGGGATAATCGGCCGAAATGGCCACCAAGGCGTTGTCATTGCTCAATTGGTAAAATACCCCATCAACCAGCTCCACAGATATGTCCGGATCCTCTTGGGAGGCCGGGTCGAGGGACCGTTCCGGATCCGCGGGTTGTGGAGTAGGGCTATTTATCTCCTTTACGGTCTGACACAGTTCCTGCGTCAAAATCACAAGATAAGATACTTAACTATGGGAATATGGAACGGATGGGCCAAAAGGAGCGTCCGCTTACCCAACTTGGACGGTTGTACATAGAAAATCCGCCCTGTGGACTGACGCAAAGAAATTCCTCCTCTTCTCCCTTGTACAAAGCGACAAGATCTTGATCAGAGCAGCAGCCGATTCCGGCCCCTTACGGCCGCAGCGGGTGGCATCATCCTCCCCGTTGAAATCCCACATGGGGTGGCCTCTATACTGAAGCGGCTACACCCCCCGCATAATGCATGTAGCCATGACCTCGATCATGGTCAATCCGGAATGAGCTAACAACCTTATCCGGTTCATCAGGTAAAGAACGTCCTTGTCATTTTCTTTCTGAGGGCTCCATGGACGCCAGCTCAGGCGCTTCTTCAAGGGAGCATTCTCGAACTCAGGGAGGCCGATCCGAACAGGATCCTGCAGAGGGACATCCTCTATATAAAACCATTCTGAAGGCCAGTCTTTGGACGCCTTCTTCGGGGTTCCGGATAGATATCCGGTCCCGGCGATGCGCCATACTTTGGCTCCGCCCACTTGATATACTGACCCCTTCTGAGAATGGGGCACGAGGCAGAACAGCTTCTTCCACAGCGCGAAATGAGCCTCGCAGCCTAAAAACAGCTCGCAAAGGGCTACAAAGCCCGCGATATGCAATATGGAGGCTGGCGTAAGGTTGTGCAGCTGGAGGCCATAGAACACCAGCAGCCCCCGGAGAAACGGGTGAATTGGAAATCCGAGCCCTCTTATTAAAAAAGGGACAAGGCATACCCGCTCTCCTTTGGAGGGATCAGGGACGCTCTCCGCCATTATAGGTGGCAAGCCCGGCTCGAACCGGGACCATGTAGGCCGGGGGGAGAAATCCCTTAGTTTGGAGCGTCACTAGCTCGTTGTGCGGGATGGGACATCTCTCCCAATCTCCAGGCTGAGGGCTGGGAGGCGAGAGGAGGAGCTGCGACGACCGGCCATGATGGAATGGATCTCTGTCGAATGCGCTCCGATGAATGCTCGCGAAGGGAAGATGGTGCGATTTGGATCTAAATCCTCGTCTCTTTAATAGGCAGCTCATTCATGAAGCTAGGGGGTTAAATGCAAAAACACCCTGGCTTTTCGCATTCGTTTGACACGTGGAAGATGGCCATTATTGGGCACAGAAGCTGAGGAGCGCAATATTCACAAGAAGCCGGACACTATTCAACAGGTACACAGAATTTGGAGAAGAACCCGCCTTGCAATGCCGAAGACAATCTGCGCGCCGGACTCGCTGTCATTGAAGCCTGGTTCGGGGGCTACTGAGGGAGTCCTGGAATAGGGGGTGTCCGGATAGCCGGACTATAACCTTTGCCGGACTCCTGGACTATGAGGAGACAAGATTGAAGACTTCGTCCCGTGTCCGGATAGGACTTTCCTTGGCGTGGAAGGCAAGCTTGGCGATATGGATATGTAGATCTCCTCCCATTGTAACCGACTCTATGTAACCCTAACCCTCTCCGGTGTCTATATAAACCGGAGGGCTTTAGTCCGTAGGACGAACAACAATCATACCATAGGCTAGCTTCTAGGGTTTAGCCTCTCTGATCTCGTGGTAGATCTACTCTTGTACTACCCATATCATCAATATTAATCAAGAAGGAGTAGGGTTTTACCTCCATCGAGAGGGCCCGAACCTGGGTAAAAACATCGTGTCCCTTGTCTCCTGTTACCATCCGCCTAGACGCACAGTTTGGGACCCCCTACCCGAGATCCGCCGGTTTTGACACCGACAGAGGCTCTGGACTTAATGCGATCCCTCACCATTATAGAGGAATCACTTCCGAACTATGCCCAGCCCGGACTAGGGGCTGAGAGCGGGGAATTTTACGTCCCACCCACCACCCACTTCATAGCCACTGTCGAAGATTTAACCGACATGCTGGACTACGCCTTCGAACACATCGACGGCATGGGAGACGATGCCGGAGACGAACAAGGCCAAGTCCCGTCGTTTACCGGATCGGAGGTTGGATGGCAATCATGAGCATGAAGTCGGACACGACATCGGGCATGGACGGGTGGCCGGTGGCAATGTTTAAACATTTTTGGCCAATTCTTAGGGGACCCATTTTGAGGTGTGTAATGGCTTTATGCGCGGAACAATAGACATCGCTAGACTCAACTACGGCGTTCTCTCGCTCATCTCCAAAGTGGCGGGGCTGACAATATTCGCCAATTTAGACCCATCGCGCTGATTAATGTGCCTTTTAAGATCTGTGCCAAAGCGTGCATGACGCGCCTTGTCTCGATCGCTCACCGCACAATTAGTCGTACGCAATCTGCTTTCATTCGTGGCCGAAACATCCTGGAGGGCCCTCTAGCCCTGCAGGAAATCATCCACGATCTCAAATGAACGAAAGAACCAGCAATCTTGCTAAAACTGAACTTCGAAAAGGCATACGACCGGGTTAATTGGGATTTCCTGTGTCAAGTTCTCTTCAGCCGTGGCTTCTCGGCTGTTCGGGTTCATCAAGTGATGCAGTTGGTCTTGGGAGGCCAGACAGCGATCTCGGTCAATGGAGAAGTAGGGACTTCTTCTGGAATAGGCGCGGAATGCGTCAGGGTGACCCAATGTCCCCGATCCTGTTCAATTTCGTGGTCGATGCTCTGGCTGCTATGCTGCGGAAAGCTACTGTGGCCGGTCACATTAAAGGTGTGGTCGGTCACCTCATTCCAGGGGGGTCTCCCACCTTCAGTATGCCGGCGACACGTTATTGTTGTTCCAGCCGGACCTCCACAGCATCTTGATGGTCAAAGCCCTTCTCCTTAGCTTCGAGCTCATGTCCGGGCTGAAGATCAACTTCCACAAATGTGAAGTTATGTCCATGGAATTGGACTCAGAGGAGGGTGGGCGCATCGCGGACATGCTCAACTGTAAAGTTGGGAAGTTCCCCTTCACGTATTTAGGCCTTCCTTTAGATACTAAACACCTAACGATCGATGATTGGGCTCCGCTTTGCACCAAGATTGGGCGTAGGGTGTGCCCTTGGCGAGGCAAATTCCTCTCCTCCGCGGCGAGGCTTGTGCTCACGAACTCGAGCCTGTCCTCCTTGCCTATGTTTGCGATGGGCCTCTTTCTTCTTGCTGAAGGAGTCCACGCCAAGATGGACACGCCTCGGTCGCACTTCTTTTGGGAAGGAACAGGCCCGAAGCGCAAATACCATATGGTTAAGTGGGCGGCGGTCTGCCGGCCCAAGGACTTAGGGGGCCTCGGGATCACCAACACCAGGATTTTAAATGTTGCACTCATGTGCAAGTGGATATGGAAGCTATCGCAAGGGTCGACGGGCTTATGGGTGGAGCTCCTTCGCGCAAAGTATTTCCCGAGTGGGAATTTTTTTGAAAGTGAAGCTAGGGGCTCACCTTTCTGGAATGACATCCAAGCCATCAAGCCGACCTTTGCCAAGGGGGCAAAGTTTGTTATTGGAGATGGCCGCTCAGCCCGATTCTGGCTAGATTTTTGGGTTGGCTCCCAACCGCTCTGGTGGGAATACCAGGACTTGTATGCCATTGCTGTAGACCCGAACATGACTGTGGCCTCGGCTTTAGCCTCGTCACCCCTGGCGGTCCACTTCCGTCGCGAGCTCAATAACCAAGAGCGGGTGAGTTATGCGGCAATGCTTAATATTATAAGCTCGTCCTCGCTATCCACAGCGTCCGACTCGGCGACATGGGCGCTCACCGCGTCCGGCAAGTTTATGGTCAAATTGCTTTACCACAAGCTATGCCAAGGGACGGCCCAGCCGGTGGTTAAGGGCATTTGGAAGGCACGCCTCCCACTTAAAATCAAAGTGTTTATGTGGCCACTGTTCCATAACAGATTACCTACGTCTGAAAATGCGGCAAAACGGCAGGGGCCGACCATAGGCACATGCACGGTCTGCGGGGTTAATGAGGACGCAAACCACGTCTTTTTTCGATGCCCGCTGGCTAGGCTTGCTTGGAGCGTTGTTCGGACCGTGGCGGGAGTGCCGTGGAACCCGCGGTCCACCGACGATTTAGCTGGCATTCTGACTCGGTCCAGGGGAGCAGAAAACATGTACTGTGGAACTGCGTTGGGGCACTGTTCTGGGTGCCTTGGCTGACTAGGAACAAACTAGCTATTGAAGGGATTTTCCCGTCTCACCCGGCTAATGTTATCTACAAATGCAATCTATATCTACAGCAGTGGAGTCCGTTGACGAGGCGCAAGGATGCTGAGAGGATACAACAAGCTCAAGGTCGTATCCACCAGGTGTATGCGATGGCTAGGGAGCTAGCTGCCACTTCTTAAGGGAGTGGCCCCTTTTGTTACTTAGCGAGCCTGCGTGCCCAATATATGGCCTTCGTGCCTTGTAACTCTTGCTCGCGGTCTTTTGGCCAGAACCCTATGACTTCCCCTGTGTGTGGCCGGATGGAATTCGATCCTATTTTTCGTCACATCCATTGCTGGTAGCAGTTCTTATGATTGCTCGAGTTTTGTGTATATCTGAACCATTTTCCGAAGCCCCGTCAGAGGAGCGCGAATTGGCAGATAGGTGTGCAACCTGATTGACAGAAGGCCTCATCCTCCGCCGGCAAGAATCCATCATCTGTACAAACTACGGCTAATATAAAAATGGTGAATTGAGTTTCTCTGCACTTTGGACTTTTGTTTGCAGGCATTGATTTTCATCCTCATGGATTGTGGGATCTTTACAACCTTCTTATTTTGATCCCTGTTTCTTTACAATGAAGTGTATCCTTTTGTACTTGCGTGTGAATAGAATCTAAATCGGCTAGGTTGGCACATTCTTAATTATCTGGATATTAGACAATCAGGCTCCAGCAGACAGGATCGTGTCTTTTATGGGATATACCAATCGTAATGAATTAGAAGCTTACGCTAATTGTACACGAGAGAATATCGATAGCCAAGATCTAACATGCCTACATTTTCGGGTTTTCTGAAAAAACTTGGGCATCTAACATTTTGGGAATGGGGGAGTACGAGTGACTAGCTTTGTTTTCCGTCGCTGATGAGGAGGCTGGTCTGTAGCGGTTTGTGCGGCAGTGGTGGTCTGTAACTTGCTTTGAGATTTGAGCCCATTGAAATGTTTATATTCACCAAAGTGAAGATAAAAATCAAGTTTGGTTGGACCGGGGCCAGCAAAGTCGTGTGCCTGGTCTCGGCCAGAGATGCATACTCAGATGTTCCCTTGGGACCCAACCTAATTATGCTAGCACATGACACGGCCATAGCTCCAGTTAACACGAACAAAAGGTTACCCCACAAAAAAAATTAAATACGACCAAAAGGTCGGGTTTAGATGATGCATGTGGCCATTACATGCATGTACGTACAGTTTTCCATATGTATAAACGTCTACCACCCAGGCTAGTTTGTTCTGTGTAACGAGCCAGCAACTAGCTAGATCCCCACACTATGTAAGATGTATTTGGGAAGAAATAGCATCCTACTCAGGGTGAAGGCTTTCTCCTCTTTGGAAACTCAAGACAGCGATGACATCTATGGAGTAGTGCTCGCAATTGTAGGACGTGATAGCCATGGAACTACACTGCGGCATCACAATGCTGAAATATGTGGGACCGACGCATAATGGCGAGTGATCAAAGCTGTGTGCGCCTTGGCACATGTGCTAGTGATAATTTCCATCAGTTTGGCAGAGTAAACCATCAGCTCAAACTTTGCTTCGCAAAACGAAACTACAGTTTTATCAACCATTTCGCGGAACTATACGATGCAGCGTCTATTGTTTGCCGGTTATGATCTCAAGCGTCAACTTTCATTCAAACATTCCCCTGTTCTTTGCAGATAATGTGTAGAGTGAGGAGGATTTTCTATATAGGGTCGTCATCTCAACACTTGTAATCCACACATTGCATCATCAAATAACAAAAAAAAAACAGATTACATAACATTAAAATATAATCATCTAATCAGTAGACCTGCAACATATAAGAAGGATAGTTTTCTTGGTTGTGAGAAGACTCAAGTCAACTGTGACAAATGAAGCAATTCATGTCTAGTTGCCAAATTCCTTGAAGTTCTGTAGTTTAGAAGCTGATATTGTTCTTACCACATACTACAATGCAAAATTGTCCTTGTCCATTATTGTATCAACATGTAAATGCCAGAAAAATAATACTAGCTGAATCCATTATTGTGTGAATGTCATATCATACTCCATAACAATGCTGCAGTACAATCTAACAGTAAGCAGTGTTGTCAAATCTTTAGACTTGACTGACAGTCGTGCTAGGATTTTAGAAGAGTGCAAGTTAGAGCATGGGTTTCAATTACAAAGCATGATCATGAACAAACGACACCAACTGAAAAAATTACGCAAAACTTGATCAGTCACATTTATGCACTTCACTATCAGAAGCAACTCAGGGAGCGTTTGGATCGCTCGCCAGCTTACCTCGCTAGGCAAGGCAATCCTTGCCGACGGAGGCGAGCCGATTTGGCTAGCTCGGTCAACCGAAGAAAAAGCTGGAAACCGCAGGATACGAGGCAGGCTTGCTCGGGAAACAAATCCCTCACTTCCTTGCTGAGCCAGGCTAAGCCAGCGCTTGCCGGATAACCAAACGCACCCTCAGTTTTATCCTTAATAGAAACCAGGAAGGCATATTCCAGTAAATAACTTCACTACATCAGAGATGTGTGAGAAGGCAGATTCTGGGACCATACAAATTATCCATGCGCATACTTACATATGAGTTTTCAGAGCTTGAGAAAGCATAAAAAATTTCCTCGTATCTCAGGTGATAAAATAGAAGCCTAATCAAATCAGGCAGCAGAAAGAAAGGCAACATCATGGGTAGCAGACACCAAGAAAAGGAGAAATTCTTTGGTAGAATGCAGAAAAAAAATGTGGTTCGTGTCTCGTGTGTTTATATAATGCCAGAGATACGTAACCACATGCAGCAAACATAGAGTAGCATTCGTGTCTCGTGTGTTTATATAATGCCAGAGATACGTAACCACATGCAGCAAACATAGAGTAGCATCAACCTGACCGAAAATTTGCAGATAAAAAGTGGAAGGTGCTAAAGGATCCTATAGCACTGAACATTGATGGTTACATTTTTCCTCATAAACCTGTCTGAAGTTTCTTTTAAGCAGGCAAGTGGAGCTAGGAGAGTGGCAGCGGCAAACTGTAGAGCGAGTAGAACGACAGATTCAGACCACTATAGATCCAAGAATGAGTGTCCGAGCCGAGCATGGCTGACACTGACTGGCTTAAGAAGCTTCATCCAAAACATTACTCGATGAACCTGAAGGTAGGAGTATATAACCTTCCTAGAACTAGGCAGCAGCCATAATTCTATGTATATTATACCTTATAATATACAAGCATTACCTGTCCCAGCTACATATGGTGGTGAGGTGACGTGAACTTCATTAACATAGTTAAAATCACTAGCAAGACTCAGAAGATCAATTCTAGATAGATAGTGACTTCACAAAGACCATGTGTAAACAGCAAAAGCCCACGGCTTCACAAAGCAGAGCCGACCATTAACCCAAGAAACTCTACAGGTCACTAATAAGGAACGCAAGTTCACTTATATCTGCTAATATATTAGATAGTACCAAAGTTCAGACATTTAAATCCAACAAGTTCCACTTCACAGACCACCGTACATAAAAGTACAAACTACATATAGGAGCAATCTCAGCGTCAACCACATCACATGCCTCAGCATATGGAGGAGACTAAACCAACTAGACACTTTTCTTCATTTCAGCAACCAATGTGTAATTCTAGGTACCTGCAGAACAATCAATGTGATCTCAGTAACCCAATTTGTACTACTCACCCGCAGAAGAAATCAAAATTTTCATGATTCCAACAGTAGATTTTAACTTTGCCATTATGCAAATTAGAAGAAAGAATCTAAAGCTGAACCATGTGCGGATCGAAATTATACTAGTAGACAAAAAAATACAAATGGAGAACAATAATAGAAGAAAAAATATTTTGTAATGGTTGACAACAATAAATCTTGCATCATCTTCTAAACTAAGTATCCAAGATGAAAACACATACACATTGCAGGAAGATAAGTTTACCTCACTCATTCAACCAAGATAGCACATTACTGGATCACATGTGGTCAAAGTTCCAGCTCCACCCATTTCCACCCAACTCCCCTGCCTAAAACCAAAAGAAGCAAAAAAAAAATTCAAAGTGAAGTTGAATCAGTGAGAAAGCAATATGTGCAAACCGCTATATATTTATGTAAATGGAAAAGGGAAAAGTAGCTTTTGTGACAAAGAAGTAAATGACACCACATCTATTGCCAAGTGCAAACAAGAATGTTAAGACTGATTAAATGTTCAACAAAAATGCATTTGTCTATAACTCTATTGTAAGAGAGCCTACCATTTATGACCAATGTGCGAAAATAAAATATGCACATTTAGCATCACATAGTACCATTCGAATTATATGAACCAGTAATATTTTCCACTAACGAATTCAGTATGTGCTGTTATGAATTGATGAAGACAAAGATTGTCTTGCACATACATTTATTGGATAGAACAACATAACGATCTTTTAAGCTTTCAAATGTGGCAGTGGGTTAACTATTTTACATAGGAGATGGTTTCCTCATATTTTCTTAGTGTAGTTATAGCCAGTTTCCAATTGTTATAAACCTCCCGGTGGAAAGATCATTAAACGGACAGAGTCATAGTTAGCATTTAGCAGTGGCAAGGCATCAAAGCAATAGATATCCGCAATCCATCTTTAATGTAGCCCAGTAATAATAAGTTACATCACGATCAATCACAGGCACAACAAAGAAACAAGCAGCTCAATGTATTCTGATCGATCCTTAATCATATTAACAATGTTACAGCAATCGCATACCAAAATAAACTGTAATGAATCCCAGCAAAACTAATTGATTTTTTTGGTTGTGCAATGTAGATAGGGAGGTATTACCTGCAGTGTAGAAATTATGGTAGGGATAAACCATGTCGATACACATGTCATTTCTTTTAATGATATGTTTGATCTGCCCTGAGTCAAGTTGGAGCATGAAGTTACCAATCGCCGTAGACAGAACAATCGCATTTGTGTCCTCATCATACCCCACGATAAATACCAAAGGCTTTGTGCTTGGAAGCAACCCCTTCAAAGGATTGTTTTTGTGCAGCAACACCCATCCGACAACACCGTCACAGTTAAGTTTCCTCACCCATAATTGGACGGTCAGTCCCGACAAAACAGCGAGGCCTAGTGCACCATCCTCCATCCGTAAGTGCTGAAAAGACCAGTCACTGATAGCGTTGTCTGCTGGCTTCCCAATCACAGCAAGACTCTGCATTTCAATATCAAACACAAGGGCATCACCTCCACAAATTGACCAGCAAAGCACATTTCCGACAAGGATGCTGCACCTTGTCCAATGAATTCTATTTTCTATCGCCATTGAGAAAATATCTCCCCAAGCATGAGATGTGGAGTCATAGAGAGAAACGAATGCCTGCTCGTATCTGTTGCAGATCAAGACCAATTTAAACGGCCCCCTGATGCAATCTCCGTGCACATGCCCATCTTCGGCATTAGCACAAAGCACCGCGGCATGCCAGTCATAGAAACTACCCATTGGACCGTCGTGAAGCCCCGGTGGAAAAGGCACGCGATGTTGCTGGCCAGTGAGAGGATCCCACACGACGGCCTCACGCCGACCCCCGTTGATCAGGACGGCAAGGCCGTTGCGGCAGCCCATGAAACGCCACTTCCCCATGGAGCTGTGTCTCTTTGGCACCGAGAGACGATTGGCATGGACATGGTCAGGCGCTTCCAGGATGGGATTGAAGTCGCAGACTACGGTATAACTTTGGTTGAAGAAGCCGATTAGCGGGGGTTTCCCGTGGTGTTTGCGGAAGCGTTGGACGAATTGGGGGTCAGATAGGATGCTGCGCCAGCGCTTGCATACTGCGGACGCACGTGGGAGGGAGGATGGCTGAGGAGGGAGGCGCAGGAGGATCTCCTGGAGAAGGTCCTCGTCTTCCAGTGGAGGTGCCGTCGCCGGCGAGCAACGGCGGCGGCTCATACTTCAGTTTAGGGTTCCTGAAAGCAAAGAACGGAAATTAATCATCAATCAAGAATGTTAAAACCAAATCATCAAGCAAAGAACGGAAATCACGATCTATGAAAGGAGTAGTAGAAACAAGGGGCCTCACCGTTTCTTCCAGGGGCCGGGCCGAGCGCCGCCTTTTGTTGCCTCGACCGTCGAGGAGCTAGGGTTAGGGCGAAGGACGCTGGTGGCTGGGCCAGGGACGACCGGATGGAGAGATTCGGCCGAGGGCAGGAGGAGCGCGGCCGACGGTGGGAGAGATTTGGCCGAGGGCAGGAGGAGCACGTCGCCGGCGCGGGAGGGGCAGCGGCGGCTGGCCGCCGGCGCTGGGAGAGGCCACGATCTGAGAGAGCGATGCGGTTTTTTTTTTTTGGTTTTGAGATATTCTTTCTTTTCACGATGTGAGGAGTCTTTTCCACTCTGATGTGGAGGCAATTATGTAAAAAAAAACAGATATGACCATCCACGAAAATATGGGGAAAATTGGGAGCAAGAGGAGCGTCCTGCAACCACAGTTCAGTCCAACGATCAGCTCTGGAAATGTATATCAGACAATCTGCAACCCGATCGTGTGTATGGTTAATGTAACATACGCCACCCCTAAAAAAATGTAACATACGCGAAGCCTCATATCTTTACCTTGAATCATCCACCTTTGAATCTCCTTCATTTAGTTGATGGCTCGGGCAAGAATCATCCACCTTTGAATCCTTAAGCACCTTTATTTATACAGAAAATTAGCAACGTCCATTTGAAGTAGAGCCACCAGGTTGTGTGTCCTTCTCGCACCCCCGATAGCTCTACCTTGAACGCATCAGTACAACCCCAGCTAAAAGCACGGCTTGACAAAATATACTCACGTGCGCTACCGCCAATGAGCACATCCAATGTGGCATCATTATTGTATGTGTTGAACGAACGAACCACTAAGACCACAATACACCCCTCCTGCGTGTTTTGGGACAAAAGGAGGTGCCTTTTGCTATTCATCGACCTGCAGTGTCCATTTGCCGTGGTGCAGGCAGTGGGGTGGTCTCGGATGCCGGGGCGGCGCCCTTGGTGGTGGGAGCCGTGGGGCTCGTTTGCGGTACTCATGGCTCGGGTGCGGGTTTGTCGCCATGGCCGTGCGGGCGGCATGGTGGTCAGTGCTTGGCAATCAGTGAGGGCGGTGCGACCACTGTTCTCGCGAGTTGTCGCACCAAATTTTGAAGGAGAATTCTTGCCAAGGGACTTTCCTTGCCTTGATTTGGCCAGGCCGACGATGGAGGCAGCCGTGGGCGTCGTACCCTTCTTGAAGGTATCGTCGTGGCTACTCCCCTTCCTCCGGGTAGCTTTTCTTGGTATCATCATGGGCGTCGTACCCTTCTTGGTGCAGATCTTGATCCTTTCAATCGGTCGGCGTATCCTTGTTGAAGGTGCGGCCTTGGAGTCCTAGGTTCATAGGGCGCAACTTCGTTTCTTGGTGATGTTGGTTCACGATGGAGGACCTCGACGTCTTTCAAGCGCAACTTTGTCCGTTGCTTGGAGTGATTTGGGATGGTGTGTTGTTCTTCTACATCGTTATATCTTGCCCTGGGTGTGTCTGTGTTCTGGCATCGAGTTATATGAGATGTGTTGTATGGTCGTTGTTTTATATATAAAGTCGGGTGCGAGTCTCTTTGTTACACCCTTCTGGCATTGGGTGCCAACTAGTTTGCATATGTACCCTCATTGCCTTCCACTTTTCACTTGGCTCACCGACGGCCCTCTTCCACTTTACGGGTTCCCTTCCATTATTCAATTTAATTTGTTTCAGTGAGGATATATATACACTAAACTTCCTGGCTCCTTCAATAGGCGCGGCCAGCTTCCCATGCATTGCGTCGTTCCGATTATGCTAGTTTGGTAGAGAATGTTGGGTGGAATGTTGATATATCATGAATTAGTTAACCCTTGGTTTTTTGCTTTAGGTAGAAGAGAATGTTGGGGGGTGGGGGAGGGGGGGGGGGGTCACACCATAATGTCACAAAATCAATTGTCGCATCTATAAATAATTGCCATTACCATGGACACTTCATAGTTCATACTCCCGTATTCACCAACAATTCAGAGTTCGTAGTTGGCATTACCACAACACGCATCTTGCATGTAAAACAGTTCAGAAATTCAGAGTTCAGAGTTTAAAGGTGGGCGTAAGTAGATCAATCCGGCTCCATCCTAGAGAACGCAGGGTGCCGGAGGTATAAGAACCACATGCCGCAGCCAGCCACAGTCTGCTCCTTTACACCGTCTTTCACGATACCCACTTCCGCCCGCCTACTGTCGTCTGCTAGTCCGTCGTCGCACTAGCGTATGCCATCAGAGAGGGAGGGATGGCGCGGAGGCAGGGAGAGCCAGCGCCGGAGAGGAAGAGCTGGGTGGGTGGCCTGCGGAGTTGCAGATCGAGAGGAGAAAGAGACGAGGGGGTTCATGCGCTGAGTTTGTGGGTGAGTGTGAGTCAGGGAGGCCAAGAGTGAGGCCTTGTGCGTCGCCTGGCCGATTTGGAGGTATGACCAGGTTTGGCATATCAAGTGAATATGCCATTCCAAGAACGTATGGGTTACGACTCCTCGTATGGACCAAACACGAGAATGTGCCTTAGGGAGGGAACGGACCAGCTACATTCCACCTAATGACACAAACCAAACACACCCGTAAATGACAAAAAAAAAAAACTAGCTACTATTTTAGCTGTATCTAGTATTATATGAATGTCATATCATACTCCATAACAAAGCTGCAGTACAATCTAACGGTCAGGAACAGTGCTGTCAAATCTTGAGACATGACTGACAGTCCTGCTAGAATTTGAAAAAGCAAAACTTAATGATCAGTCATATTTATGCACTTCACTATCAGAAACAACTCACTTTTATCCATAATAGATATCTGGAAGGTATGTTTCAGTCAATAATTTTACTACCAGTGGTGTGTGAGAAGGCAGATTCTGTGACCATACAAATTATCCATGTACATACTTACGTATGAGTTTTCAGAGCTTAAATCGCGCCCGTCATCTTCGGCATGGTGCCAAAGCGGCGCCGCAGGACTCGCCTGGTTGCTGATGGTCTCCCAGACCGGGCCTGGGTTCAGGACATTGCGGGCGCTCTAGGCCCACCGGCCACGGTGCAATACATTGAGCTTTGGCGGCGCGTGCGCCTCATCACTCTTGCGGACCGCCCGGACAATCTACGTTGGCGCTGGACCGCCAATGGCCTCTACTCCGCCAAGTCCTGCTATGACGCGCTCTTCCTCGGCTCCACCAGTTCACCGCATGCTACTCTCACCTGGAAGACTTGGGCTCCCCTCAGCGTCCAGATTTTCATGTGGCTCGCCTTACAGGACCGATGTTGGACGAGTGAGCGACTAGCACGCCACGGTCTTCCACACTCCCCTGCGTGCGTGCTCTGCGACCAGGCCACCGAGTCTATGCAGCATCTCCTGATCTGCTGCCCCTTCCCCCGCACGGTCTGGCATGGCATCTTCTCCAAGCTCAGGCTCACTGCTACCATGCCCATCGGGCATGAGTCCTTCTTCGACTGATGGCATGAGGCCACTACGTCCGCCATGCTCTCTCTTCGCAAGGGCACCGCTTCGCTCGGAATCGTCGTGGCCTGGACCTTATGGAAGCATAGAAACACTTGTATCTTCGACAACGCCAGCCCCTCCACTGCCGAGGCCATCAAGGCTGCCCTTGCCGAGGCTAGGTTTTGGGCGATAGCAGGTGCCAAGGGGCTTCGTGTTTTCATTTTCGACCCGCCTTGATTCTTGTTGCCACTACTGTAATGCACTGCTGACCTAGCCACCAAATGTGTGGCTTCGTTTAGCGCATGTAACTCTCTTCTTTCTATCAATGAAATGATACGCTCTCATGCGTATTTGAGAAAAAGAGAAGTTTTCAGAGCTTGAGTAGGCATACAAAATTTCCTTGTATCAGGTAATAAAATAAAAACCTGATCATATCAAACATCTAAAAGAAAAGGGAAAATCATGGGTAGCAGACCCCAAAAAAGGAGAAATGCTTCGGCTGCATGCAGAATAAAAATGTGGTTGATGTCTCATGTGTTTCTATAATTCCAGAGTTACATAAACCCATGCAGCAAACATAGAGTAGCATCAACTTGAGTGAAACTTTGCAGATAAACATGCAGAGGCGATAAAGGATCATATAGCTACTGAACATTGATGGTCACACTTTCCCTAATAAACCTGTCTTAAGTTTCTTCTAAGCAGGCAAGTGGAGCTAGGAGGGTGGCAGCGGCAAAGTGTAGAAAAATGAGGATGACAGGTTCAGGCCACTATAGAGCGAAGAATGAGTGTCCAAGCCGAGCATGGCGGACACTGATTGTAGGAGTGTAACCTTCCTGGAACTAGGCAGCAGCCATAATTCTATGTATACTATACCTTATAACATACAAGCATTATCTATCCCTGCTGCATATGGTGATGAAGTGATGTGAGCTCCATTATCACGGTTAAATCACTAGGAAGACTCAGAAGATAAATTGTATATAGATACTGACTTCACAAAGACAATTAACCCAAGCAACTCTACAAGTCATTAATAACAAACACAAGCTCAGACAATTAAATCCAACAAAGTCCACTTCCCAGACAACCGTACATGAAATTAGAACAACCGACATACTACAGAGGTGCAATCTACAACCGTACATAAAAGTAGAACAACCGACATACTACAGAGGTGCAATCTTAGCGTCAACCACATCGCATGCTTCAGCATATGGAGGAGACCAAACAAATTAGACATTTTTCTTCATTTTAGCAACCCATGTATAACCCTGGGTACCTGCAGAACCATCAATGTCATGTCAGTAACCCAATTTGTACTACTCACTCCCAAAAGAAGTCAAATTTTGCACGATTCCATTAGTACATTTTAACTTTGCCATTGTTCAAATTATACAAAAGAATCTAAAGCTGAATCATTGTGTGAACCAAAATTATACTATTAGAAGAAAAAAAATACAAACGGAGAACAACAATAGAAGAACAATTATTCTGTAATGTCCTCATGATTTTTTGCTACATGAGTACATATGATCGCAGTAGGTCATAAAAGATCATTGACTGAATGCCTCAAAGAGAGGCAAACACTAGACTTCTTAGATTGTTCTAGATCAACAGCATACTATTTAGAAATGTGGGAGCTAGACAGTCTAGAAATTATTCACATTCATGCATTACAACCTACAACAATAAATCATGCATAATCCTCTAAACTAAGTATACAAGACAAAAAAAAAATGCTGCCTAGCTTAAAGACATACACATAACATGAAGATAAATTTACCTCACTCATTCAACCAAGATAGCACATTACTAGATCACAAGAGTTCGAAGTTCCAGCTCCACCCATTTCCACCCAACTCCCCGGCCTAAAACAAAAAACAACAATGAAAATTCAAAAAGAAGTTGAATCAATGGTATTTGCAAACCGCTATATATTTATGTAAATGGAAGAGGGAAAAGTAGCTTTTGTGGCAAGGATAGTAAATGACACCACATCTATTGCCAAGTGCAAAACAAGAATGATAAGACTGTTCCGATTGTCCAGAAAAATGCATTTATCTAGAACACTATTGTCAAAAAAGCCTGTACCATTTATGACCAATATGCCAGAGTAAAGTATGCACATTTTAGCATCTCATATTGCCATTCAAATTGTATGAACCAGTACTGTTTTCCAATAGCAAATTAAGTATGTGATGTCATGAATTAATAAGACAAAGATTATCTTGCACATACATTTATTTAATAGAACAACATAACGATCTTTAAGCTTCCAGATGTGGCAATGGGTTAACTATTTCACATAGCAGATATATAGTTTCCTCATATTCTCTTAGTGTAGTTATAGCCACAGTTTCCAATTCTTATAAACCTCCTGATGGAAAGATCATTAAACGGACAGAATCATAGTAAGCATTTAGCAGTGGCAAGGCATCAAAGCAGTAGAAATTCGTTCCAGCTTTAATGTAGTCCAGTAATAATAAGTTACATCACGATAAATCACCGGCACAACAAAGAAACAAACACCTCAATGTATTCTAGTCGATCCTTAGGGATTGTTTGGATAGCTAGTTTTTAGAGAACCGGATAGCTAAAAACGTGTTTTACGGACTAAGTAACTAAAACTTTGTTTGGCTAATCCAATCCTTGGATAAGAAAAACTTGGTTCTCGAAATACTCAGATTTTGCGTTTTTGGAAAAATGGCTCCGAGACATTTTTGTGCAAACGTGTTTTACAAAAACAGGTCCTGACTTGTGTTGTGAGGCGTGCCGTGGATCTTCATGGAGAAGAACGCCTTCCTCCAAGGCTGGAGCTGGCGCCAACGCTGGCGCCCTGATTTGCGGCAGCCACGACGGACGGTAGCGGACCGCGGACGGCGGCAACGGATGGAGAGGCGACTGTGCCAGTGTACGACCATGCTGATAGTGACCTCGTGGTCCTCCCCGACGGCACGATGTGCTGCCCGCTTCCCTCAAGAGACAGGAGTGCGACTCCCCGACGCTCGTCGTATAGCCCCGGCACCACGACACCACGACGGCGGAGGGTAGTCTTTGCGGGGAAGACGAGCTCGACGACCAGGGTAAACACCCTGCCGGCGGCTGCACGTGGAGTCGTGTTGGTCAACTGGAAGGCGAGCAGCAGCCCATTCAGATTCTATGCTCGGGGTGACAACCTCCGTGACTTGGGGAAGAGCCCGCCGGCGACCACGGACGGGATCCTTGTCGCCGGAGGGGACGCGAGCAGCAGCAACGAAGGAGTCCTGGGCTGGATCTTGGAAGGTTGTCAATGGCGGCCGAGTGGGGATAGCAGGAAGAGATCATGCCTGACATATGATAGAATAGGCTAATCACTATCCAAACAAGGAATAATACATCACTGATTTGTTACTTTCTTGACCCAAACATAATTTTCCATATACTCTTTCTTGATAAAAAAGATTGTAAAACATGTTTTGTTAAAAATAGGCTAAAAACTGATTTTCTATATACTCGTGGCTAACGCTCCGTATCCAAACAACCACTTAATCATATTAACAATGTTACAGCAATCACATACAGAAAAGTAACAGTAATGAATCCCAGCAAAACAAAATAATGGACTATTTTGGTTGTGCAATGTAGATAAGGAGGTCTTACCTGCTGTGTAGAAATTATGGTAGGGATAAAACATGTCGATGCACATGCCATTTCTTTTAATGATATGTTTGATCTGCACTGAGTCAAGTTGGAGCATGAAGTTGCCAATCCCCGTAGACAGAACAATCACATTTGTGTCCTCATCATACCCCACGATAAGTACCAAAGGCTTTGTGCTTGGAAGCAACACCTTCAAAGGAATGGTTTTCTACAGCAACACCCATCCGACAACACCATCACAGTTAGGTTTCCTCTCCCATAATTGGATGATCCGTTCCGACAAAACAGCAAGGCCTAGTCCACTATTCTCCGTCCGCAAGAGCTGAAAAAACAAGTCAATGGTAACATGGTTGTCTGCCGGCTTCTCGATCACACCAAGACTCTGCATTTGGATGTCAAACACAAGGACATCACCTCCACAAATAAACCAGCAAAGCACATTTCCAACAAGGATGCTGCCCCTTCTGGCATAAATTTCATTTGCTATCGCCGTCGAGAAAATATTTCCCCAAGAACTAGACGACGAGTCATAGAGAGAACCAAATGCCTGGTTGTATCCATTGCAGATCAAGACCAATTTGAACGGGACCAATATGCAATCGCCAAGCACGTGCCCATGTTCGGCATCAGCACACAACACCGAGGCATGCCATACACAGAAACTACCCGTTAGGGCATCGTGGAGTCCTGGTGGGAAAGGCACGCGATGTTGCCGGCCGGAGAGAGGATCCCACACGACGGCCTCGCGCCGACACTCGTTGATCAGGACAGCGAGCCCGTTGCGGCAGCCCATGAAGCGCCACTGCTCCATTGAGCTGCGGCTCTTGGGCATGGAGAAACGATGGGCATGTATGCGGTCAGGCAGTTCCAGGACAGGTTTGAAGTCACAGAATACGCCATATCTTTGGCTGAAGAAGCCGATGAGTGGGGGTTTTCCATGGTGTTTGCGGAAGCGTTGGACGAATTGGGGGTCAGAGAGGATGCTGCGCCAGCGCTTGCAGACGGCGGACGCACGAGGGAGGGAGGATGGCTGAGGAGGAAGGCGCAGGAGGATCTCCTGGAGAAGGTCCTCGTCTTCCAGCGGTGGTGCCGATGCCGGCGAGCAACGGCGGCGGCTCATACTTCAGTCTATTGTTCCTGAAAACAAAGATGGGAAGAGAATCATCAATCAAGACTGTTAAAACCAAATCAAAACTGGGAAAGCAGGAGGTAGAGAGGAGTAATAGAAACCAGGGGCACTCACCGTTTCTTCTAGGGGCTGGATCAGAGCGCCGCCGTTTTCTGCCTCGATCCTCGAGGAGCTAGGGTTAGGGTAAGGGCAAAGGACGCTGGGGCAGGGACGAACGGAGGAGGCAGGGAGAGGTGCGGTCGCCGGAGGGAGAGGCGCGGCTGCCGGAGGGATAGATGGGGCAGAGAGCAGGAGGAGCGCGGTGCAGAGGCGCGGGAGGGACGGCGGCGGCTGGCCTCCGGTGCTGGGAGAGGCGCACAGGTCTGGGAGAGAGATTCGATCTGTGAGGAGTTTTTTCCACTCTCTGATGGGGAATGCGACACTGTACTATTTTACAAACCGCAGCTATTTTTTTTACCAAAACGCAATTACTCTGGTGGAATATGACCATCCACAAAAATATGGGAAAAATTCGGAGCCTTATTAACAACGAGTTTGAGCACCCTAAAAAAACGAATTTGAGAGCAAGAGGAGCGTCCTGCAACCACAATTTAGTCTAACGATTAGCTCTGAAAATATATACTATAGTGTATTAAACAATATTGTGACTAAGAATTATAAAACCTTGCGCATAAACAGTTATTTTCTGACAAAATGCATAAACTGTTTCATGTATTACACACACTCGATGATGTCAAGCAGGTATTAGTACTACGATGAAGCAGGTACGTCCATCTGCAAGCCATATCGACGAGTGGTCCATCTGAAGCATGCGAGAATGCTTCCCTCCCCTCCGGAGGCGTTCCCGAGGATGCCCCCGGGAGACAACCACTGGTAGAAAAAGGGCCTATAGTCCCGGTTCGTAAGGGCCTTTAGTCCCGGTTCCTGAACCGGAACTAAAGTGTCGGTACTAATGCCCCGACCCTTTAGTCCCGGTTCAATCCAGAACCGGGACTGATGGGCCTCCACGTGGGCAGTGCCGGCAGCCCAGGCAGGGGGGCCTTTGGTCCCGGTTGATGACATAAACCGGGACCAATAGGCTTCCACGCGTCAGCTTCTGGCTGGAGCTGAGGTTTTTCTTTTTTTTTAAAAAAAAAGTGGCTGTTTTAGGGGTTTAGGGGGTTATTTTTAGGTTGTTATTAGCTAGCTAATAGAGAGAAGTGTCCTCTCTTATATCTTCATCCTTGGTTTACCTACGCTACTGCTATGTTCATTTCACCCGTAGATATATATATAATAACTCATGCATGCTCGCATCATACATCATCATATATAATAACAAGTCCTACTAATTAATCAAGCATCATCATACAACTTCTACTCGTTATTAATAATAAGTCATACGATCATCATCCTCATAGTCATCGAACCCAACCCTACATAATTGTTCTTAGCACATGATCATCAGTATCAGGTAGGACCTAAACACACTTAAGGTAAAATAGCATAAAACAATATAGACCCTGACTCTCCATTATGAAGAATGGAGATCATCCTGTCTCCAATTCTTGCGCCTCGCTTCCTTTTGCTTCCAAGAAGCTCCTTACGACTGTCCATACATTTTTTCCATCCTTTGATTGTCATGTCTCCACTTCTTTTAGAAATCCGGTATGGACAGTTGAGATTCGTAGGATGACCTGGATATATGTTCAAAACACGAAGGCTGCCGCCATTCTGATACATCAAATGAGGCACACAATCCTCTGGGATAAGCTGTTGAAAAACATAGTAATAACTTCGTAGTTAGCAATGATGTACTAGTTTTAGAAGTATGCAAAAAGATGCACGGATGTCGTAATAGTAAAAAAAACTTACCAGGGTATCTCCATGGTAGTTACCGTAGTTCAACACGTGCACTAGTGGCACGTATTGACCATAATGTTGAGGAGTTCGATTGTAGATATTGTAATTCTCAAGATCGTTACAAAATCCAACCAGATGAGTTTTTTCCTTGTAAGTTAACTCAGAGCCATCGGTGTAGTAAGTTCTATCTACCATCTTCTGCACATTCTTTGATACTTCAAAATAAGCTGTCAATGGAAATAAGCTGTCAACTATTTTGAAATGAACAATATAAATTAGTTAATAATTAACTATGTTTGAGAAACTCACATAGCGGTAGAACTGGAGGAGTATCAACAAGGACCCAAATGTCCATATTGTCTTGCTCTATTTCAGGATCACCAAGATCCATGGTGACAAGCATACCCTCATCAAAACCATACAATTTGCAAAATGCTTCCCAATTTTTGCAACCAAAATGAGTTACGCTCTCAGCATTATACAACTTTACTTCAAAATCCACATCATGATGGGTCCTTAGGTGAATTTTCTTCGTTTCAAAATTTTCATGGTCTTCAAAATCCATCCTCTCCAAGACATAGCGTCTTGCATGGCATGGGATAAACTATACTCGAATTGTAAAAGATGAAAATTACACGTTGAAATAGTTGAAGTCATGCTTAATTATGAAAAAAACACTTGTCATCGTTGCGTACCGTTTCAACTTCGAAAGTCTCCTCGAGCTTAATGCTGAAGCGCCGACCATCGTCCAGGTGAGGCCTGTCGCACTCACCTCGATCGTCGTGGCACCAGTCACACTCCCCCGGGAGACTTTCGTCGTCCGATGATGACATTTCTTATACGTTCACAATTCAAAGACTAAATTAGATCATTATTATTCAACTAATCATATGCATATGCCTTGCATAGTGCTCTCCAATTTGAGCATTCAATAAGAAAAATCAAATCACAAAATAAAGTACTAAAATAAACTACTTCTATAGTAAAATAAACCGCAAAATAAACTAGTTCTATTAATTTTCTTGCTAAAAATAAACTACTTCTATAGTAAAATAAACCAGTTTTATTAAATCAACTAGTTCAACTACTAAGCACTTACTATAAATATAATAATGTAGTACTTACTAAAAATAAACAAGTTTACCTAGTTCTAACTAATTCCATTAAACACTTTCTAAGTAGTACTAATTACTAAAAGTTAATTATCGGGGAGGGGGGTATGTCGACAACGACATACCCGATAACAAAAAATAAGAAGAGGAAGAAGAAAAAAAAAAGAGGAGAAGAAGAAAGGAAAAGGAGAAGAAAAAAAAGAAAAAAAGGAGAAGAAGAAGGAATAATATAGGAGAACAAGAAGAATTCTTCTTCTTCTCCTCTATTCCTTCTTCTTCTCTTCTTTTTTTCTTCTTCTTTTTCATCTTCTTATTTATTTCTCCTGTTATTTCTCTCCTCTTCTTCTTCTCCTTCTTCCTCTTCTTATTTTCCTTTTTTCTCTCCTTCTTTTTCTTCAAAATATGAACATATACATAAATGACTTTGATCATACATAACGTTCAGATTCCTACACAATATGAACAAAATTACAACAGAAAAAAATAATAAAAATTCTATGAACAAAATTACAACAAAAAAATCATAAAAATTCTATGAAAAAATTGACATATTATTTGCATATATATGAACACACAAACTTTTGCATATGCAACAATAATATCACCAAAAAAATGTATGAACAGAAAAAAAATTCTAACTTTTGCATCTAAACTATACATCTAAATTAAGTACAACTAAATTAACTATACATCTAAATTAACTATACATCCTAACAATTGTAACGCCCTCGATGCGGCTATATCTCCCACGTGTCGAAGCACGACTTAGAGGCATAACCGCATTGAAAGCAATGTCGCAAGTGAGGTAATCTTCACACAACCCATGTAATACATAAGGAAAAGAGATACATAGTTGGCTTACAATCGCCACTTCACACAATTACATGAATAAAGCATTACAACATCCAAATACAGTCAAGGTCCGTCTACGGAACCAAAATAAAAGAAGAACCCCAAATGCGACAAAGATCCCCAATCGACCCCAACTGGGCTCCACTACTGATCAACTAGAACGAAACAACACAAAGGACAAGATCTTCATCGAGCTCCTCTTGAGCTTGGTTGCGTCATCTGCACGGACTCATCGGCACCTGCAAGCTGGTTTTGGAAGTATCTGTGAGTCACGGGGACTCAGCAATCTCGCACCCTCGCGATCAAGACTATTTAAGCTTATGGGTAAGGTAAAAGGTATGAGGTGGAGCTGCAGCAAGCGACTAGCATATATGGTGGCTAACATATGCAAATGAGAGCGAGAAGAGAAGGCAAAGCACGGTCGATAAAAGTATGATCAAGAAGTGATCCTGGACTACCTACGTCAAGCATACCTCCAACAACCGTGTTCACTTCCCGAACTCCGCCGGAAAGAGACCATCACGGTTACACACGCTGTTGATTCATTTTAATTAAGGTCAAGTTCAGGTTTTCTACAACCGGACGTTAACAAATTCCCATCTGCCCATAACCGCGGGCACGGCTTTCGAAAGATCAAATCCCTGCAGGGGTGTCCCAACTTAGCCCATCACAAGCTCTCACGGTCAACGAAGGAATAGACCTCCACCCGAGACGTTCCGATCAGACTCGGTATCCCGGTACAACAAGACATTTCGACAGAGTAAAACTAAACCAGCAACACCGCCCGAATGTGCCGACAAATCCCGATAGGAGCTGCACATATCTCTTTCTCAGGGCACACTCAGATGAGCAAGACGTCGGGTAAGCCAGCCCAGAGTTGCCCCTGGTAGCCTCGGACATCGCTCAGTTGGACCAACACTTAGAGAAGCACTGGCCCGGGGGGGGTTAAAATAATGATGACCCTTGGGCGCGCGACCCCCAAGGGAAAAGAAAAGGCTAGGTGGCAAATGGTAAAACCAATGTTGGGCATTGCTGAAAAAGCTTTACTTAAGGCGAACTGTCAAGGGGTTCCCATTATAGCCCAACCGCGTGAGGAACGCAAAATCCGGGAACATAACACCGATATGACGGAAACTAGGGCGGCAAGAGTGGAACAAAACACCAGGCATAAGGCCGAGCCTTCCACCCTTTACCAAGTATATAGATGCATTAATTAAATAAGATATATTGTGATATCCCAACAAGTAAAACATGTTCCAACAAGGAACAACATCTCCATGTTCCATCAAGGAACAAACTTCAATCTTCACCTGCAACTAACAACACTATAAGAGGGGCTGAGCAAAGCGGTAACATAGCCAATCAACGGTTTGCTAGGACAAGGTGGGTTAGAGGTTTGACATGGCAATTGGGAGGCTGACAAGCAAATGGTAGGCATCGTAGCATTGGCATAGCAAAAGAGCGAGCAAACTAGCATAGCAAAGATAGTAGTGATTTCGAGGGTACGATCATCTTGCCTGAAATCCCGCAAGGAAGAAGAACGAGTCCATGAAGAAGACAAACGGACGTAGTCGAACGGTTCCTCACAAACACGACGTTATCGGAACCAACCCGAAGAAGCAACACTGGAAAAGAAGCACACAACAGTAAACGACCACGACAACAACATGGCACGATGCGCAAACAAGTATGATGCATGTCCGGTTTAATGAGGCATGGCATGGCAAAGTGCACAAACAATCCTACAAATTAAGTGGAGCTCATTATGCAATGGAGTTGCATATTGAAGAAAACACCACATGACTTATTTAGTTCTCTCTCGTTTATGTACCCAACAAGATTAAATGTTATTAAGCATGGCAAGAGGTGAAGCACAACAAAACTACCTATCTAGGCAAGTTTAAATGAGGCCGGAAGCAACGAACAACAATTCCGGAAAATCCTCATATGTATAATTTAAGGTTTGGTACTGTTCTGCCCTAAACATTATTTTAGAGTTGTTAAACATGCAAGATGAGTGCACCATGTTAAACTAGGCAAAATTCTACCCCATTTACATATAAAGCTTGTTAAATTCGGAGTTACGGTTAATTAGTTATGAATTAAATCATTTTAACATGGCATAGGAGCAAATTTAAACAAACATCATTTTAAGCATTTCAAACATAAATGAAAGTTGGATATTATTAATCTACACAAAATTCTGAGCAAGTTTCATATATAAAACATTTTAATCCGATGCACGGTTCATGAGTTATTAAATGCATGAACATGAGGGTCTAATCTGTAAAACTGGCAATCCCTGGAATAATAGACAAATTCACAGAACGAGAAAAAAACATGATCGGACTGAATCTGAACAGTGCACTGGGCAGCCCAACAAGAGTAAAAAAAACAAGAGGAGGGGGCGCTGGGGGTCGGCTCACCCAGTGGGCCTTGGCCCGGTCGGAGGGAGAGGCAGGCCGAGGCGAGGCCGGACCTTGGCACGGCTGGGCCTTGACCAACAGGCGAAGGGGAGGTGGCCCAGGCGCGGGTCAACGCACGAAGTGCACTCGTTCTCTGCTCGATGAGGGCGAGGCTGAAACAGGGCGAGGCTGAAACAGGGCGAAGCAGGGAGGCAGCGACGCAGCTTGGAACTCCGGCGACGACGAGGCAGATGCGGACGAGGCAAGGGACTTGACGGCCCGACGATGGGGCGTCGGAGATGGACGGATCCGGGCCAGCTCGGGTCGAGGACGAAGATCCTGGGCATCGGGGCTCCATGCCCGGCGCTGGACACAGAGAGGGAGGGAGAGAGAAACGTGAGTGAGAGAGGAGAGCGGAAGGGAGAGATGGAGGGTAGGGGCGCCACAACCTGGTGGTGCTCGCCAGAAGAGATGCAGACGACGGGGACGGCGGGGATCCGGTCCAGGGCGGTGGGGTGGCGTCTCCATGGTGCTGGTTCGGGGCGTCGGTGGAGCACATCAGCGACGAGGTAAGGAGGAGGAGGTCCGGCTGGCTGCGGGAG